>NW_027531909.1:44673-91069 GCF_008692635.1 Crocuta crocuta | reverse complement strand
CGGTCTCCAGGTTTGGCGGCCGCAGCGGTCGTTGTCCCCGGATCCGGTTGCGCGCCTGCCGCTGCAGCACCGCAGGCTCACAGGTGGCGCGGCGGTGGACGTGGGTGCCCCAGGCCCCGCAAGGAGTTAGCTAACTCTCTCCGCTCCGGGGCGCAGTTTCCGAGCCCCTGCTTGCAGCACGCCAACTGCCGTTGCTTCCGCCTCGGAGGCGGGGGGCGCGGCGGGGCAGGGCCTGCCGTCGGAGTAGACTTGGCGGAGGGACGCTCCCCTTCCCCAACCCACCCGCAAACGATTCGGGGAGATGTGGGCCAAGCGTCTTCCCAAGCTCCATCCCCGCTCGCCAGTGGGGTGTCTGTCCTTAGTTTTGTTTTCCTTTTAACCCACCAGGGAAAGTTTGGGACCACACAAGGCAAAGTTGGGGCGCGGCTGGGGGTGCACTTCCCCGGCGGAGGCAGCTGCGGTGGAGCGAGGCGGCTGGTTTGCAGGTGTAGCAGGCTCGCTGGAGCTGATTGTGCGCCCTGGGAGTTGAGTCTGTCCCTGCCGGTGGCCCTGGCCAGGCATTGTGACAATCCCTGGAGCGCTGTGAGTCGCTTAATCTTTGGTGCTAAGCGTCGACATCTGCAGCCAGCCTAGAATCCCTGTGATGGGTAGCAGCATCTTAGCCTCAAGAACCCGTGTTCTTGCTCTGCTCTGCAAACCTGAGCTCCAGCTAATCTCCGTGTTTAACTGGCGTGTGTTTAATTCGCTTATTTTACACCTGAGATGATCTCAGCTAGCCTCTAAAATGAAATCGTTGATACAGAAAGCGGCCACAACAGTGATTTTAAAGAAAATTTTAAATAGGAGGCTTCAGAATGTCCTCTGTCATGTCTAGATCTTTTACCCATCTCTGTGGGATAGAGAATGAAAACTGCTCGGATACCTAACCTACTAGAAGACTCAGTGTTGGGGCTGTTTTTGGCAGATTTTGTGGACAGAGATATTGCTGCCACTTGTATATTGTTTATGAAATCTACATTTAGTCTCTAAAAATTAGGAGGTGTTTGATTCACTATGTTGTCTATTTTACATATGACTAAAGGTTGCTTTTAAAAATAAGCTTTAGCTGAAAATAATATCTGGATGTTTAGGAAAGACAGTTTGTGTCACCAGAACATTCTTTTGTAAACTTAAATTTTTAAAGGGCTATTGTTTCCTCATCAGACATAGGAGAGGCTTTTTATGAAAAATAAGGTGCTGAGATCCTTATGTGTACCGGGAAAGAGGGACTATCTCCTCCGACACTCAGTGCTTTCAGACGATAGATTAAATCAGAAAAGTGTGCCTTTAACTGGAATTATATAATTGGACTAAAAGCAAACATAATGAATAATTATTGGTTGTCAAGTACTTAGTTCGAAAAGATGGGTTATATCACTGAGAGGTTATTTATTACATGATTAAAGGTGGGATAAACTGATAGATTTCCGTCTATAAATTTTTTATGTTTAACACACATCTACATAGGTTAACACTGGATTTACCAAAATGTTTGAGTTTATAAATACATGATCATAAGTGCTTACTGTGTGCCACATCTTATTCTGTGTACCTCCTCCTCAAAGCAGTCCTTGGTGGGAGGTGCCATAATTGTTCTTATTTCTGAAATGGGGAAACTGAGGCACAGAGAAGTTAAGTAACTTACCCAAGGTCAAACAGAGGATAGGACTTCATACTTGCAGAGTTCTTTTTGTAGGAAAGACCTATGATTTGGTGATTTACTTATCCTTGTTTTAATTTTTATTGAAGCATAAATGTCGAAAATATTTCCTGCGAAGCTTAAGAATCCCTGATTGTGAACGTGCGCCACACTCGCCATTGACTATAAAGTGAAGAAAAGTATGAGAGAGCCATCTGGTTAAGTCTACGCTTTGAAGACCACCACATCCACCAGAAGATGGATCTGCACCAAAGCACTGCCGTCACTTTCCTTGAGAAATGGTGTTTGGATAAGTCACTCTCTGGCTACAGGAGACATTATAGTGTCAGGAAAAAACTGAAGTTAATTCGAATCGTGGGCCTTTTCATGGGCCTCGTAGCCATTAGCACTGTCTCATTTTCAATCAGTGCCTTTTCTGAGACAGAGATAAAGAGTACGGAAGAGGCTACTGGTGCAAGTGGCCCTCAGGTAGCACACGGTTACCGCCAAAGAACTCTCTTAGATTTAAATGACAAGATTCTGGATTATACTCCACAGCCACCTCTTTCTCAGGAAGGCCAGTCTGAGAACACGACAGATCATGCCCAAGGAGACTACCCAAGAGACATCTTTTCCCTCGAGGAGCGAAGAAAAGGTGCCATCATTCTCCATGTCATTGGAATGATCTACATGTTCATAGCTTTAGCCATCGTCTGTGATGAGTTCTTTGTTCCTTCATTGACTGTCATCACTGAGAAATTGGGCATCTCCGATGATGTGGCTGGAGCCACCTTCATGGCTGCTGGGGGCTCAGCTCCAGAACTTTTTACATCTCTTATAGGGGTATTCATTGCTCACAGCAACGTTGGCATAGGCACAATTGTGGGCTCAGCCGTGTTCAATATCCTTTTCGTTATCGGCATGTGTGCTCTGTTTTCCAGAGAAATCTTAAACCTGACATGGTGGCCGCTCTTTCGGGATGTGTCCTTCTACATTGTTGACTTGATCATGCTGATTATATTTTTCCTGGATAATGTGATCATGTGGTGGGAAAGCTTGCTTCTCTTAACAGCTTATTTTGGCTATGTGGTTTTCATGAAGTTCAACGTCCAAGTAGAAAGATGGGTGAAGCAAATGATAAATCGCAATAAAGTCGTCAAGGTGACAGCGCCAGAGGCCCAAGCAAAGGTTGGTGGTGGTGGTTGTTGATTTAGTATTCTGAACCATTGTCTTTGAGATCTACCACTTTTTTTAATGGGATGGTGTTTGGGGCTGTAGAGCATAGCAGATTGCTTTCTGCAAGTTCTGTGATAGCCAGACTGATAACGGCAGTGGGAAAAAGTATTTCTGGGATATTCTTGTGGCTATCTCTTAAATTCTCAAGCCAGTTGCTTCGGAGTAAAATATTTATGAATATAGGTTATGTAAGTGTCCCAGTGCGGACTCAGCAGTTATTTACGTCTGGAAATAGGCATAATGGTTTTGTGAGTAATTTACTTTTCATAGGAAAATGTGTGTATGTAGCCTAGAAAATTGCAGGCAATTTTTAAAATAGGCACATGACAATGATCAAGAACCATCTCTTTGAACAAAGACGTTTAAGGAAGAAACTTTGTGTAACCAGTGCTATACCTTTAAGTCAACAGCAGGGCCCAGAAGGGCTGGTCATTAGAGTGGTCACAGCTATTTTTCTTGATCCATGCAATAAGCTTCGGACCACTTGACCAGAAGCTGATCGCGATCCATGAAAGGGAGTCATTGCCCTGCTGTCTACCTCGGTAGCTAGATGGCCCATTTTACATGCTAAGATAAACATGACCCAAAATAACTTCACAGTGGAATTTGAGGGAGTTTTAATGATAAGAGTGGCTGTCCTTCCATTTAGGTGGTGAGCAAAGTGGCATAGGGCTGAGAATAAGTTGATCTACAAAAATGGAAACTGATTTTTTTCAATAATGGATAAATAATATCAATAATATTTTATGTTAAGTATAGTAATGAAGTTTTTATTTATATCCTAACATTGAAATGTTGTCTCTGAATGTGATTCTAAACAGAAATGGAAATACTTATGCAGATTTTTCATGCTGGTGTCTGGGAAAATTCTCATGACTCCAAAAAACAGATGTTGAGTGGAGGGTGAGATATTTTGTCCAAAATGAAAAAACAAATTAATTTAGCATAATTCCTTGATGTTCAGGTTGGATGACCATCTGTCATTTTCTGCAATAGCCAGACATGGAAGCAAAGTGCAGTAAAAACAAAAACACAACAAAAAAACCCACCACTATTAATATTCCTATTATTACATGTAAAAGAAAAATGTTTTCTACTGTATTTTTTCTGACATTTCACTCAGTATATGGTTGTTTGTTAGAAACTGTAGTAAAAAAATCATTTAGCAGTAGACATGGCAAGTAAGCATTCAGATGTGAGAACTGAGTATATATCCTTGAGGTCCTCATTGGACCCCTCTCCCTGTTCTCATTTTGTAGCCAAAAGGATGATCTCTCAAGCCTGACTGCTCATTTGAGTAGTTTGCATTAATAATCTATGCGTTTATTCCAATTAGAGTCCTGAACAATTGCCAAGGGAAAGGCAGATTTTTTTTAGAGGCAAGGAAACGATTTGGTGTCTTATAAATATCCTGGGCACGTCCAGGGTAAAAAGTCTTTTTGAGGCCTCAATAGATTTGTGTTTTGTTACACAACAGTGGAACTTCATTAACTTAATCACAGATTCAGCTGAAGGCTATATCGACAGCGTTTATGAAAAAGGAACTGGCAGAACAATCCAATGGTGCATTTAAGATTGCAGGGGATTTTGTATTCTGATTGGAGGAGCTGGTTTTGCGCATTTCGGAATAACTTTTTAAATACAGTTTACAGGCAGTATTTAATCAATTGTAAACCATTCATTAACATAGCTCTGGTAATATCTTTACCTACTATAGTTGGTGACTGTCTTGTCATTGTTGATATTTAAAAGTCAGCAGCTGAAGCTGACATTCCTTAACAGTTGTTATCCACATCCATAATTTTGTGCTATGCTTAATCATGTGCATTTTTTAAAAGAAAGCAGATTATATTCATGTCTATTTCTCCTGTTTCTGATTCCACCCCCCCAAATGAGTCCATTGTATTATTTCCCCTCTTTGCACTACATAGCTTTAATTGATTCCTTTTAATCATCATTATTTCATTTGGCAGTCAGGAACTAAATTGAACTATAAATTATCATGGGAATAGGATTTTTTTTAAAACATAGCTATGTCTTGTTTGGTATTCCTCAAAAATGCTAGAACACGTTTTTAGGTGGAACAGTGTGTAATGATGTGTGATTTCCTTCAGGAAATTTCACATTGCCAATTTCACTTTGGAAGTGTTGTTGGAAAAAAATGGTTTTCAGCACTTGGTCTTTGTCCTTTGCCTAATTTCAGAAGCTTAGGGAGGTTTTGCTGCCCAAGCCCTGAACATAAGGTGTCCGAAAGAGGAATGAGTCCTTGAGTAGGGCCATCTAGTTTTTGATTTGCAGAGTTGATTTCTGACTGCATATCCCAACTATACCAACTATCTGATGACATCAGAACACTCGGAAAAGAGACCCTCAAACAAACGCAATCTCCATGAAGTCTTCGTAGAGAGGAATGTGATGTAGAAGAATTTAGGAAGCAAAATATGTGTTCATGGTGTTATTTGTATAATTATCGGGCAGGGGAGATTGAGAAACTAGAGGGAACATATTTTAGATATTCTTGTATAAATCAGCAGTGGTTCTTGCTAAAAAATCATCAACTCTGCTGGGCTCTTGCTGTTCAACTTCTTTGGAAATGACTTGCTTCAGAGACAAGTTGAAGTTTTGATTTATATCCTAACATTTGAATGTTGTCCAAATCCTAATTTGGTTCCATTACTGATGATCTATGCCATGGGGGCAACTGTAAAGCATGGAAAAATGTGAACTGACATATTTTTCCATAGTGACAGTAGTAGTTTCTCACCTCATTTAATTTTTATATCCTGTGTATGGTGTTTTTTTTTTTTGTTGTTGTTGTTGTTATTACTATTATTTCTGTCAGGGATAATATCCATTTTAGAAAAGTTGTATAGTATCATGACAGGGTAAATAGACCTGAGGCATTGACTTAGGAGAAAAATTACATAAACTCTCTGAGCCTCAGTTTCCTAATTTGGACATGAAAATAACAATGCCTACTTCATGAAATTGGGAAAATTATTAAATGAAGAAATGAATGCTAAGCAGCTAACAGAGTCCTTGGCAAATGTGGGTTGTTCAATAAATGTTAGTTTCTTTCCTTTTGCTTTCTGTTCTTAGATGAAAAGTGAATAAAAATAAGTTTTTTTTTAAGTTTATTTATTTATGGGGGGGGGGTGCGAGGACAAAAAGAGAGGGAGAAAGAGAATCCCAAGCAGAATCCCAGTGCAGAGCCCTATGCAGGGCTCGAACCCACGAGCCATGAGATCATGACCTGAGCCAAAATCAAGAGTTGGACACTTAACCTACTGAGCCACCCAGGCACCCCATAAGTTATTTTAAATTTAAGAGTTTAACATTTTTTGAAGACTGGCATTCGCTCAGGTCATTGTCTCCCTTAGGGGAATATAATATTTGTCATAGTGTGATATTTGTAAGCCCTAGTTTACATATGGTGAAAAATGCAGGCCGCGTATTATCATAAACCCCAAGGAAATCTTCAAGTATGTCTATTGTCCTGAAATTTTGTTGTGGTATTTTGCTTGAAATAAGTAGTCCATTATGGGGTTATCTGTGCTTAGCAGAGATTTTTGTTTTAGAGGTATTCTTATTTATAAATGGTTAGGACCTTCTTCTAGAAACCACTCCATAGCTGGTTAGGAATGACTTTGAATCCTGCAAGATGTAAAGCAGTGGAGTCTCAGGACATCCAGAGCATTTTGCGTGCTCCTGGCCTGCCTGCCTCTGAGGTCCCTTGATCTGTTCCGGTGCTAGGCCGTCATTGGCCTAGAAAGCAGCTGTCCATGGTACTTAGCTTCTTCTTAGACTTGGCATTATAATCTGACAGCAACTCAGCCCAGTTCTAATGAAGGGAATGGTCTAAATAAAGATGCCTAAAGCTGGATAGTTGAAGAGTAGGTTATTTAGTAACTTAGGTGTGCTTTACTCCTGAAAAGTGGTTCGTAAATAGAGTTTTTGCAGTTCCAATTGTTATTAATGTTCATTAGAAAAAGGGAATTGAAACGGTACTATAAATATTCCTCACAAGGTGAAGTATTTTTTCTAAGATGCTAAACCATGGATGATTTTTATCAATACAAATGTGTAGGTCCAAGCTTGATTATAGCACAGAATATATTATATATTCAACCTTGTTTCCCCTCCACACCTACTAAATAAATTGATAAAATTAATGGACAAACTTTACAGAGGTAAGAAAAGATATCCTTATAATAAATAACAGGATAGTATTACTTGGTAGACTTGGAAACCCTCTGTTCTTCTCACAAGAAAGAAAATTTAGGCATTAAAATTCTTAACCGGCCTAGATGTCTGTGAATGTGGTGTGTTTATCTGAGGATACAACATGGTGCTCTTTTTCTTGTTTCGTTTCCTTCTACTTATATAAAAAGCAAACCCTTCAGTTACTGCATGTGATTCAGAGAGTGAAAGGCATTTCGACAGACCCAGAAATCTCAGCAGATTTTAATACACAGAATTCAGATTGCTTCTGGCTTTTCATCCTTGCTGCTCTGATTTCTTCAGCAAGAGAAGACCTAAAGTTTGTGAATCCTGTGAAGACCTAAAGTTTTTGTTGAGAGCAAGGATTTACCACCACTTCCCTTCCTTTCTCTCTTTGCCCTTTATCCCTTTCTTCTCCCACCCCCCACCACCTCTCTTCCCCTTTTCTTTCCTTCTCTGCCTATCTGTCTTTCTCTTTTTGGTAGAACCAGATAATTTGTATTTGAACATTAACAAGGAATGGGATGGTTATGTTAAGCTATTCTTTTGCTGTTGAGGAGGCCAGTACATCTTTAGTGTGGCTTTGACTAGTTCTGTTTTTTCATTCTTTCATTTCCAATCTTTTGTTTTAAATAAGTCCCTAGTAAGCAGAATATAGCTATGTTTTATTTAATTCAGTTTGACAATCATTATCTTTTAACTAGAAAGTTTAGTTTATTTATGTTGATTGTGTTTACTGTTACATTTGGATTCTTCTCTATGATGCTGTTTTATACTTTCTATTTATTCTGATCTTTCTGTTTCTTTTTATAATTTTTCTTGCTTTTTTTGGAAGAGGGGCATTGAATTTTTTCTTAATTTTTTCCCTTTAATTATATACTCTCTTTCTATTATTTTAGTGTTGCCTATGCATTTTAATATGTATATGATTCACAGTCCATGATTTAATAAGTTCTATCTTTATGTTTTATAACAGCATTATTGAGGTGTAGCCACTTTTTTACCCCTACAAATTAGACATTGTCATTATGCCATCAGTGTGTTTAGGTTTATCTGTGTTTTTACCAGCTTTTTACCTCCTCATTCTTTTTCTCAGTTCAGACCTTTTTTTTTTTTTCTGTGAGTTTTCCCTCTACTGACTTACATTCTTTATAAAAGTTCCTTTAGGAAGAATATATTTAAATAGCAAATGTTTGAATAGCAAATGAAAGATAGTGTGGGTAGAAAATTATTTTTTCATCGTACTTTGAAAATAATATCCTACTGTCTCTAACTTCTGTTTTTTAAAAAATATTTATATATTTATTTTGAGAGAGAGACAGAGAGAGAGTGGGGACCAGGGGCAGAGAGAGAATGAGAGAGAATCCCAAGCAGGCTCAAAGCTGTTAGCCCAACTGGGGCTCAATCTCATGAAAAGTGAGACCATGACTGGAGCTGATATCTAGAGTCAGACGCTTAACTGACTGAGCCACCCAGATTCCAGTCTGACTTCCATTTTTGCTGTTGGAAAAAAAAAAAAAACCCCAAACACTGCCAGTGTAAATGTTGCTTCTTTGTAAGAAATGTGTCTTTTCTTTTTGACCATGTTTAAGGTTTTCTCTTTGTTTTTGATGTTCAGCATTTTCTTTATGCTATGTCAGGTCTTGTTTTCTCACTTATTTATCCCCTATTTGTTATTCAGTAGACTTCCTGAATTTGGGGATTAGTGCATTTCACCAATTTTGACTTTACCTCCCTCATTCTTCCTGTGGTCATCTAGAATTCTGATTAAATAGATATACCATCTCAACCTGTTGGCCATGTCTTATAACTACTAGTCTTTTTCTATCTATTTTCCTCATTCAGCTCATTTCTTTACATCAATCTCCTAGTTTCTAATTTTCTCTTCAATTTTGCCTAATCAGCTCTAAAGCTCATCTGTTAAGTTTTGTTTTTGTTTTGTTTTGTTTTGTTTTGAGGGAGAGAGACAGAGCGTGTGCACATGCATGCATGCATGCATGCAAGCCAGAGAGGCCAGAGAGAGCGAGAGCAAGAGAATCCTAAGTAGGCTCCATGCCTAGCACGGAACCCAACAGAGGGCTCAATCTAATGACTGTGAGATCATGACCTGAGTGGAAATCAAGAGTCAGACACTTAACTGACTAAGCCATCCAGGTACCTCTCATCCATTGAGTTTCTAATATCAGTTATATTTTTCATTTCTGAGTTTTCTGCGGCTTTTTCATATCTGTCAGGTTGACTTTCATTATTTCTAGTACTTAATCATTTAATGACTTCTTTTATTTCTTTAGAAATGTTAAATACATTTATATTTCATAATTGATACCCTAGTGACCATATCCTTGCAGGTCTGGCTTTGCTGTTTTATTGATTCTTGATCATGTGGAGTTGCTTTCTTACATATTTAGTGATTTAAAAAAGAAATCTTTGAGGGATGCCTAGGTGGCTCAGTTGGTTGAGCCTCTGACTGGCTCAGGTGATTATCTCCTGGTTTGTGAATTTGAGCACCATATCGGGCTCACTGCTATCAGTGCAGAGCCCATTTGGGATTCCCTCTCTCCCTCTATCTCTGCCCTTCTTCCACTTGTACTCTCTGTCTCTCAAAAATAAATAAACATTAAAAAAATATTGAACTCCTGTTCCTTGGAACTTTACCCTTGAGTAGTCATTGAAACCTCGGTTTTAAGCCTGTTCCTCTAGAGAGGAACAAGCACCTGACAGCACAACCAACCTGAAACCATTCTAGCCTAAATGTTTGACTTCTGTCTACCCAGGTAATGTGAATTCAGACTCCAAACCCATGTGAGTGAGCCAGTGGTAGAAATTCCTAAGAGAGACTTCTTTCTCTCTCTCTTTTTTTCAATATCACTCAAAACCAAGACCAAAATAGGCACATCCTACTCTTTCCCCTTCCTACTCAGGGTTTTTTTTTTTTTTTCCCCTTTTCTTTTATTCACCCACTAAGAATTTCACCCCTTCAGCACTCCTGGCTTATTGGGAGGGGAGGTCTCTGAATTACTTCCTCCTTACTAGGCCTTTGTTTGTAGCTTCTAAAAATCTAGTCTTCAGCTGCTGGAGAATGGGAAGTATTGTAAGAGCAAAGCAATACAGACTCCTCTGAACTTGACTTTCTTGGTTCTAAGAAATCCCTGATTCCTCACTAGCATAGGTAGATAATTTTAAAATATATTAAAATATATAATATGCAACCTTTTGGGTTATGATATACTGAGAATGGTTTTGCTGAATATTTAGTCCATTGTATTGCCAGAAAAATGTGTTTCAGACTGTGGGCTTGTCAAAAGATAATGCATGTGACAAATACTGATTCGAAATTTTAATTGAGGGGCACCTGGGTGGCTTAGTCGGTTGAGCGTCCGACTTTCGCTTAGGTCATGATCTCGCGGTTCGTGGGTTCGAGCCCCGCGTCGGGCTCTGTGCTGACTGCCAGCTCAGAGCCTGGAGCCTGTTTCAGTCTGTGACTCCCTCTCTCTCTGACCCTCCCCTGCTCACGCTGTCTCTCTCTCTCTCTCTCCTAGAAATAAATAAAACATTAAAAAAAAAGAAATTTTAATTGAGTACTGTCAGAGTTTCATGCAGCCTAACCATCATAATAAAGCTTCTCATCAACAAAAATCCTACTAATGGCAAATTTGGAGTCAAATCTAAGAGACAATTTCAACAGAAAGTTATTTGGGGCCACAGTAAAGTTACCTTTTAAATAATATTTTTTACCAGATACTGAAAGTAATATATTCATTGTACAGGATTATAAAAACACATCAAAATATAAAAAAGAAATTTAAAATAGCCTATAATCTCTCCATTGCACTATCCAAAAATAACTCTGCACATGTTTGCATGTATTCTTCCAGACTTTTCTCACCTGCACACATATATACACACGCATATTGATCTATATCTAAGTATTTAAATAAATTGGAATGATATTGGATATGCATAGCCTTAAACTTACATTGGGTATATAACATTTTACTTTTTTATTTAACTTGACTTTTTATGAGCATTTCCTCATGTCATTAGATGTAATTCATTGTTTAGTATTGTAAAATAGAAAGATGTTTTCAAATCTAAATTATTGCAGATATATCACTACTGTAAAAAAATGCTACCACAAATAGTATTACACACATATTTCTGATTTCAGAGAAGTAGAAATTCTGGATCAAAGTTGATGAGATTTTTTTTCTAATGTTTATTTTTTGAGAGAGAGAGAGACAGAGCACGAGTGAGGGAGGGGCAGAAGGAGTGGCTGACACAGAATTTGAAGCCGATTCCAGGCTCTGAGCTGTCAGGACAGAGCCCAAGGCATGGTTCAAACCCACGACCATGAGATCATGACCTGAGCTGAAGTCAGAACCCAAAGTTTATGAGCTTTTTAAAGTTTTGTCTACATTGCAACATACTTGGTAGTGTTGGGGCATTATATTTTTAGTGTTTTTATGTTTTCACAGTGAAACAATATTGCATTGCTTTTAATCTGTGTTTTTTTAATTAATTGGGGAGTTGAGTCTTGAAAAATATGTTATCGAGAATTAATTTTTTATTTTTAAAAAATTTAAAAACGTTTTTAGAATTTTTTTTAATTAAAAAAATTTTTTTAATGTTTATTCATTTTTGAGAGAGAAAGAGTGAGCATGAGCAGGGGAGGAGCAGAGAGAGAGGGAGACACAGAGTCAGAAGCAGGCTCCAGGCTCTGAGCCCAACGCAGGGCTTGAAGTCACAAACTGCGAGATCATGACCTGAGCTGAAGTGAGACGCTCATCTAAATGAGCCACTCACGTGCCCCTAGAATTTTTTTAAAAATATTTACTTTGAGAGAGAGAGCACGCACATGCACATGTGAGCAGGAGAGAAGCAGAGATAGGGAATCCCGAGCAGGCTCCGTACAGTTAACACAGAGCCAGCGCAGTGTGGGGCTTTGTCTCACAAGCCATGAGATCACAACCTGAGCCCAAATCAAGAATCAGACACTTAACTGATGGAGCTACCCAGGAGCCCCAAGAATTANAGAGTGCTGCTATGAACATTGGGGCACATGTGCTCCTATGCCTCAGCATTTCTGTATCCCTTGGGTAAAGGAATTAACTTTTTTAAAATAACTTGTGTTTGCTGGGGTACTTTGTGTCATTTTTAAGGTTTTCTATGATGTCTCAAAGGTCTCTTATAAGTATATGTTGAGAATCACTAACGTTAGCTTTTCTTCACAATATCCACACCTAAATAAAGCCAGGAGGTTTTTGTGTTTTTTGTTTAAAAAAAAAAAGAATTATTTTGAAGAAGGAGGCTTTGGAGCTCAGGAGTTGGAAGATGAGCTTCCCAGAACTGGAATGCGCCCCTAGCCATGTGATCTATGGGATCTTAAGACCTCCATTTTTTCATCTGGAAAGTGGGAGACTTGACTTAGTTGACCTAGAAGGTTGCTTTCAGCTTGTCATTTCTGTCCTTGGAAGCTCTAGTATAGACTATGTGGTGTACTATAACCATGTCAAAGTAATAACCCATTACATTTACCTAAAACAGAAGACCAGATTCTAACTATCCTTATCACCAAACTGTATTCCTAAATTGGCTTGCCTGCAGCGTTTTCACACAAGTGGTTTACTGGCTTGGCTAGGCAGTAACTTTTGCATGGGCATCTTGTGAGAGGTGGTTCCTCCAGACGGGACAATAACTTGCATGGGAGAAAGTCCTTTAAAGTTTACTGTGGGATTCTCGACGTGCTCAGCATTTGTGGCTTCTGGCAGGGAAAACCCACCTTGGCAGCTACATGTGCATCCCTAGAATGCTGGTCTATCCACAGGCGAGAGAAGAGAGAGGTCTGCAAAGTGGGCATGTGGTTAATGCCAGGTCCTTATTACATCAGCATTCTGAAATCCAGATCATCTCCACCTGCACATCAAGAACCAGAGGGTCAGAAAACATAAGTGATTGCCTGAGGTCCTGATTTAGTGGTATTAAACTGCATTTGAACTTGGGGCTGACTCCTAAATGCCTGGTCGTCCTTCTAGTGCTTTTCACTGGATAGTTGGGAATAAAGACAAAGCAAACCTCCAAATTAGATTCATATTTCATATTAGACTCTCTTGAGTCAGTGACTTTCAAGTATTTTTACTATGACTCCCACAAAGAAATATATTGTACATTCTGACCCACTGTTATGCAATGCATGCATGCACACGTACGTTTTTTATTAAAAAATTTTTTAATGTTTATTTTTGAGAGAGAGCACAAGCGGGGGAGGGCAGAGAGACAGACAGATGCGGATTCCACAGCAGGCTCTAGTCTCTGAGCTGTCAGCACAGAGCCTGACACAGGGCCCAAACTCATGAACCATGAGATCATGACCTGAACTGAAGTCAAATGCTTAACCGACTGAGCCACCCAGGCGCCCCTGTGCATACTTATATAGACTTCTAGAAATCTAGGTGTGATGCACTTTTTATTCTTCAGTTTTCTATGCTGTCAAAAATACCAACCTTCTAAAATAATTTCATAAGCCACCAATGAGTTGGGACCTGAGATTAAAAAATAGTATCGTGTTAAGAAATGTCTTTTTTCGGGGCGCCTGGGTGGCTCGGTTGGTTGAGTGTCTGACTTCGGCTCAGGTCATGATCTCGCAGTTCGTGGGTTCAGGCCCCATGTTGGGCTCTGTGCTGACAGCCAGCTCAGAGCCTGGAGCCTGTTTCAGATCCTGTATCTCCCTCTCTCTCTGACCCTCCCCTGCTCACACTGTCTCTCTCTCTCTCTCAGAAATAAATAAAAAACATTAAAAGAAAAAAAAGAGAGAGATGTCTTTTTTCTCCTCTTCCTCTTAGCAGGGCTGCCCTGCAAAACTGTGCTAGTTTACTGCACGAGGGCATCTTTCTGATCTCAAGGGGATGAATAGGGACAGACATTCAGATCTCACTCTCCTGGACAAGCTGTGTGTTTTGCTGTGGGACTGTGGCTGCCCAGAGGAAGAGGTGCCTTTTCTCCATTCAACTAAGGTGCCCTTTTGGCTGGTGGTGATCCTCAACTTTTCCTTTTAATAATTGACTGTTTAGCATTTCAGAGTCATGGATCCACAGGAATGATTATGTGCATGTAAATCTATGCTGACTTTCTTTCTCTTTCTTTCTCTCTCTCTCTCTCTTTCTGTCTTTCTTTCATTTTGAGAGAGAGAGTACACATGCAAGTGGGAGAGGGGCAGAGAGCAAAGGAAAGAAAATCCCAAGCCGACTCTGCACTGTCAGTGCAGAAATGTGAGATCATGACCTGAGCCAAAACCAAGAATTGGATGCTTAAGGGACTGAGCCACCCAGGTGCCCCAGTCCATGTTGATTTTCGTGATGGAGACTGTTGCAGCCATTTAGAGCTGGCTCCATTATCTCAGCTTCCTCCCCAAGCCCACACGCTGTCCATGCCCAGTTGGGTAACTGACCCTCTGACCAATGCAGATTTCTGCAGAGTCCTAAGATGCGAGCACATACCAAGCTATGTCTTGCTCTCTGGGTCTGACATAGACTGATTGCAGGGTAAGGAAGGAAGGTGCAGATCAAAGCATGATATGTTCCCCGAGCCTCAGCTCATCCTTGTTTCCCAAATGAGCTTGTCATCAAGTGGAAAAGAAATGCAGAGGAAACAGGGAGATGAAATCAGAGGAAAGCAGAACCTTGGCTGGAAGACCAAAGCTGCATTTCAATTAGGTTGGTATCCTTTTTTCAAAGGCTGGATTTGTAAACCAAATGATGCAGACATGGTTCTCATGCTGGTCAAAACTGGTGAGTTTGGAAAAGGTCTGGGCACCAGGCCATAAGTAGTACCATGCTTCCAGCTTTGACGGATACACCCAGTATCTGCATTCTCATGTACCAAGCCCGGAGAGATGATGTCCTCTTCATCCCACACAGTGGTCTTCTAACCCTGGTCCCGGCACTTTGCCCCAAGCATCACCCTTTTGACAATAAAGAAATTAGCTTATCTCCTAGGTGCCCACCTTCTCTCATAACTGTGCTTCTCTGTTAATGGGAAAGAAACAAGTATGTGCCTGTATGTGCCTGTAATTAAGGACTGGCCAATAGAAGAGGTGGTCAGATAATGAAGCCTTGAACTTGCCTTCTTCAAAATGCCTTTCCTTTTTTTTTTTTTTTAAATGTTTTTCCAATTAAGGAACCCAATTAAAGGGGATTAGTTCCTTTGGAGGCGTAATGAGGGCTTCCTTACCCATCTGTAGGACCTTCCTGGGAAGTAGCAGCCAAGTGCCTGGTACACTGTAACCTTCTCTTTTCCTGTTTGATGGACATTGAGCTGGGCAAGTAGGTTGCGGGTAGAAATACAGGTTTCACCTTTAGCAGCCCTATTCCTTCCACTTCAACCTGTCCTCTGTTGCCCTAACCTCGCAAGTAGGCTGAGTGGGTTTTATTTTTCCATGTCACATGATAGCAATTAAATGCATGTTGAATAGCTAAAACATGGAAAGGGCCTAAGTGTCCATCAACAGACGAATGGATCAAGAAGATGTGGTTTATCTATACCATGGAATACTACATGGCAATGAGAAACAATGAAATCTGGCCATGTGTAGCAACATGGATGGACCTTGAGGGTGTTATGCTGAGCGAAATAAGTCAGACAGAGAAGGACAAATATCATATGTTTGCACATATAGATGGATTAGGAGGAACTTGACGGAGGAACAAGGGGGAGAAGAAGGGCGGAAATGGTGGGGGAAAGGGAGAGAGGCAAACCATGAGAGACTCTTGAATGCTGGCAAAAACTGAGGACTGATGGATGTGGGCAGGAGGGGGGATGGGCATGGAGGAGGGCACTTGTGGGGATGAGAACTGGGTGTTATGTGGAAACTAATTTGACAATAAACTATTTGTAAAAAAAAAAATGCATGTTGAACCACTTCTATTATTTTAGACCTGTGGTGGGCCCTGAGTATTAGTGTTTTCCAGTGACTTGTGACTTTGATTTCTGAGAGGAAGTATGATAATTAAGGTTTAACACAATAGAATTCTTATTTAAGCCAGAGATAGACTATGACCCTCCTGGCTGTATGATCTTGGGCAAGTTACTTAACCTCTCTTGAGTTAACATTTGCTTATCCATAAATTCAGAAAAAAATAATAGAATTTTCCTCATAGAGAGGGTGTGGCTTTTCATGAGATTGCACAGGAAAAGTACTTAGCCGAGTATGGCCCCAGCTGCCTACCCAAAGACGCAGTTCACACCTGGTCTCTTTTCCTCTGAGTCCCTTCCCTGTGCTCCTACCTTGCTGTCCCTAAGTCCTATGTCTCTAACCCCCTCATGTTCTCCTGTCATTCCAGGACCGTGCCTTGCTACCTAGCCTCTCTTTGCCATGCCTCCCATGCAGTCATGTGAAGGTGCAGTTGCCCCAGCTAATCCCTAACTAATAGTCAAATCCTCAGTGTTCGGACTTGAACCTGCTTTCCCTCTGTTCTTACAGAGGATTAAGAGACAGGCAGTTTCCCTGTTTATGAAACAGAACCTCACTCAGCTGTGAAATTCTCCTGAGCCCTTCCCGTCATCACCCTATAAATGCGTTTGCTCTATTCTTATGTGCATCATCAATATTTAATCTTAGCTGGTCAGATCTCTGTCCCATCATGGCTATACCTTACGTTGGTTTGTCAGCATCTGTGTTTTCTGCCTTAGATTCAGTCACCACCCAGGACTTGTGGACTAACCAATCCCATTTGCAGTATGTGTTTTCTGGCTCATAGGTACAAGTGAGAAGGGAACTTAATGCTCTTTGTGATATCGTTAATGGTGGGAATGAGTGTTCATGATAAAAAGTCTGGGCCTGAAAAAAAATTCCTAACATGTAATGACTTATGTTTTAAAGTCAAGCGGCAGACAACACATTACAACCTTAAAATATAAGAATCACTAGAAATTCTCCAGTCCTCTCAGGTTGCAAGTGTGGGTATCAGGGCAGGTAAGGGTCCCTGGTTCTAAAACTCAGATCACTCCAGCCATGGCTTTAATAAGCTTTTCTTGAGATATCATTTATTTCCCATAGAATTTACCCTAAGTGTACAATTCAGTGGTTTTCAGTATATTCACAGAGTTGTAAAACCATCACCACTATCTACTTTTAGAACATTTTATCACCCCCAAAAAGAAACCCTCCCCTTTTTTCTCTTCCTGCAGCCCCCAGTAGCCACCAACCTACTTTCTGTTGCTATAGATTTGTCTGTTCTGGACGTTTGATATAAATGGAATTTATATGAATGGAATCACAAGATACGTGGCCTTTTGTGTCTGACTTCTTTCACTCAGCATAATGTTTTTGAGGTTCATCCATGTTGTAACCTCTTTATGGCCAAATATTCCCCTGTATAGCTATATTACATTTTATTTATCCATTCATCAGTTTATGGACATCAATAGTATTTCCATTTGGGGTACCATTATGAATAACGTTGCTATGAGCATTTGCTTACACATTTTGTGTGGATATATTTTTTCAGTTCTCCTCCATATATACGTGCGAGTGGAATTGCAGGTCATGTTAACTCTATGTTTAACGTTTTGAGGATCTGCTAAACTGTTTGCCAAAGCAGCTACACCATTTTGCATTCCTACCAGCCATGTATGTTCTGATTTGTTTTTGCTAACGTTTATTATATGTCTTTTTGATTATACCCATCCTAGTGGATGTGAAATCGTATCTCATTTTGGTTTTGATTTGCATTTCCTTGAAAGATGGTGATGCTGTACATCTTTTCATGAGCTTATCGGCCGTTTGTGTATTTTTTTCTGGAGAAATGTCTATTCAGATATTTTACCCATTTTAAAATTGGGTTATTTGCCTTATTATTGAGTGTAAGAGTTCTATATACATTCTGGATACAAGTCCCTTACCATTCTGGATACAAGGGTTATTTGCTTTATTGTTGAGTGTAGGAGTTCTTTATACATTCTGGATACAGGTCCCTTACCATGTATATGGTTTGCAAATATTTTCCCCTGTTGTGTGGGTTGTGAAGGAATGTGTTCCATATGTGAGGCAGCTCCTAGACTGAGATCCCTTGGGTCTCTAAGCTGTTCTAGGCATGCTTATATGTAGAGTGATTTAGGACCCTTGGGTCCAACCCTAAAGCTGCCTCTTCGCTGGAGCTGGTCTTGAGAAACAGTTGACCCCCTCAAAGCTGAGGACTGGAGGAGGATTCAGGGCTTGTGTGGGGTCCAAGACTTCCTGATTATGGAGATCATGGGAACATGAATCTGCTTGAACATTTGTATTTGTTGTCTGCTGGCTGCGTCATCCCTCTGTACTGAGTCCTGACTCTTCTCTGTGTTATCTAAGAGAGCTTGTCATCAGATCCCCTTCCCAACATCTCACCCAGAAGCCCTGCCGGAAAGCAGTTGGGCCATAGGCCTTCACTTTCAGATGTGGACCTGGCTCATTTTGTCATCAGTACCTTGGCACTTAGCTTTATGTACGTATGTGGGCTGGTCCTGCCCACTTACCCCCTCTCCCCCAATCTAAACCTTCCTACTCCAGACTCTAGGAATATTTGCCTTCATCTTAAACAAAGCTAAGTGTAGGGAAAGCATACAGTAAATAATAACAATACAGTAATGATCTACTCCATCATTGTCTGGCTTGAACAGTAATTGCACAAACCCGATTAATGAGCATGCTCTGAGAGTAAAGAGAACTTATCCATGCAGTCACGCTTTGTACAAAAATGCACATTTGTTTCAGAGCTCCAGTGGTTTGCAGGGGACTTGGGAAACATCTCTTTTCTTGCTTCTTGCTTGCTCCAGCCACAAAGCGACTGGTGGCATGGTGGCTGGAGCTTTGTAGCCCCAAACAAGAGGTTGATTTATTTAAATAGGTTCAGATGTGCCAGGATGCTTGTTTGATGCTCATTTTGAAGGGCCGTAACAAATCTGTTATTTTCTGCTGTCTTTTATTTTAAGTCCAATTAAGTGGATTGCTACAAATAGCTCTGACCTTGAAAGTCAAAGTGAAGGTGAGATGTGAGCACAGGCTTAGGAAGCATATGTTGGGGCATGTTAATGCTCTGCAAGTCATACACACTTAAGGAAAATAAATAGAACAGGACAAGATAATGTTGTGCTTTGAGAAGAAGGACTTGAATGCCCTGGGAAATAGCACCACATGCTTCACTGGTGGATCATCACAAACTGTGCTAAAAATTAATCCAACTCTGTCTCACTTCATTGTGGCTCTGGGAGACAAGCCCCAAATGAGTGGTCATGTCAGTGACGTTCAGCACATAGTCACCTTGGACCGATGTGTCTGCTGTATGCCACTACTGAGCACTGCTCTCAGCAGCCCCAGTACATGATTTTTATTATTTATTTGTAGTAAAACAGGGTTTAGAGTACCATACAATCATTTCAGTTCAGTTTTGTGTGAATGTAGATCACAGGAAGAATCTTGTATAGTTGAAAATTTGTTTTAAAAATATTCACAGCATGGGGCTTCTTATGAAGATTCTTAAAGTCCTAGAGTTGGGTTATAGAGGTTTAAAGAGGTTTTTTAAAACCATCTTTACAAAAGTAATATTACAGGAGTGCCTGGGTGCCTCTCAGTGGGTTAAGCGTCTGACTTTGGCTCAGGTCATGATCTCACAGTTTGTGAGTTGGAGCCCCACATCAGGTTCTGTGCTCACAGCTCAGAGCCTGGAGCCTGCTTTGGATACTGTGTCTCCCTTTCTCTCTCTGCCTCTCTCCCACTCATACACCATCTCTTTCTCAAAAATAAATAAACATTAAAAAATTTAAAAAATATATTACGTATGTGGTAGTGTGCTGTGAGCTGCTCTTTGCTCTTCTTAACATTAACCTCACAAGTCCTGGGGGGAAATGCTTGTTCAAGAATTTTGCTGAATGGTTGTCATTAAGATTTAGTTTCTGTGTACTGACTTTTAAATATTTTTGTGTGTTCCTACTATGTCATTAAATGCTCCAGCATTTCATGAGTTACATATGTGTTTATCTGTCCCCCATTTTCTACATCAAGAAATGGGAGCAGATGATTTTTCCCTTGTCTTGTGGGACAGTGTGATAATTAACAAGGTTATAGGTTGGGGCGCCCGGGTGGCTTAGTCGGTGAAGCGTCCGACTTTCGCTCAGGTCATGATCTCGCGGTTCGTGGGTTCGAGCCCCGTGTCAGGCTCTGTGCTGACTGCCAGCTCAGAGCCTGGAGCCTGTTTCAGAGTCTGTCACTCCCTCTCTCTCTGACCCTCCCCTGCTCATGCTGTCTCTCTCTCTCCTAGAAATAAATAAAACATTAAAAAAAAAAACAAAAAACAAGGTTATAGGAATGTATTACTCTCTGAGCCTGCACATGAACGACACTACAGACATGAAGAGACAATGACAAGCACTAAATGGGAATGGGGCATGGGACCAGAATGATTTCAAGCACATTTTCATGTAGGAGACACATAGTCTTTACAGAGAGGATCACTCTAATGTGAATGTCCTGAGAAAAATGTTCCTGCAGTCATCCTGAGAGATTCATAAGCCACTCTGGCCCTCTGTATTTGTGTATGATTGTAATCACATAAACTTCCATTTTTCTGAAAGTTGTATGTCCAGGTGGTCAGAGCAGAACCAAGATCCAAAGTTGAGAGGACTTTTGAGAGCCAAATAGATGGCCAAAGATCAATGGTCTAAATTCAGGTGCTTAATCCTACAACCACTCCGTAAGACTCTTTGTACGACTGTTTATATGTTTTCTCAGATACAAAATTCAAATAAGTTGCCTGCCTCCCCATCCCATAAAGAAATTGGAAGCAACTGATGTGGTTTCCAACGGGTTGAGCTCTGTGTCAAGGGAGACTCCTCCTCCTTCTGTATACACAGTCAGCCCTGCTACTGGCCTATTGAAGTAGATTTTAAAAGGCTCACTGCTCTGAGTAGACCAATTAGAAAAGGCACAACCCTGCTCCCTCCCCCAAGTATAGACAGCTCTGTAGGTGCGGGACATGATAAGCTGAAGGCGTCTTCATGCAAAGAGAAAGGTGCCATCTCCTCAAGATGGGTGAATGCTGTGCCCACCAGGACTCATGTCTTGGCATGGAACACAGGCTGTGCTCACCCCTCAGCCATACACCTCAGGGAGGTGCACACATACAAGGTCGTACAGATCCGCAGATACAGATCACATCAGCAAGACAGCCAATGGCAACAAGACTCTGAAGAACTATAAGACCACATAAAAACATATCTGTCTGGGGTAACCATACGTTCAAAACAAAGTACTTCACCTTTTTATGGCACTAGTGGGCATGAAAGTCATGTAATAAGGTTGATAATACAGACAAATACATTGAGAGAGTCTGAATCATGTTTAGTGTACTTCGTCCTAGGCATAGTGGAACGGTTGAGACAGGCCAGAGAGTGAGAGCTGAGTGAGCTACATGTTTGTGTAATTGGTGCCATGATCTGGTTGGTTGGGTGATATGGTGGCCTGGCCAGGGTGGTAAAGGCAGAGGCAGTGAGAAGTGACCAAATTCTTGATTTATCTTGAAGGTAGAGCCCATAGCGTTTGCTGATAGGTTAGGTACAGGGTGTGATAGAAAGAGAGAAATGTACGGTGATGCCAAGATTTTAGGCCTGATTAAAGGGAAGAGTGGAATTGCCATTAACTGAGATTGGGAAGACTTCAGGAGGAGCACATTTCAGGTGGAAGATAGGAGTTCAATCTGAGGTTTAAGTTGGAGATCTAAATCGTTAAGTTTAACATATAAATGGGGATGTCAAAGTAGGCGATTAGAGGTGCATCTGGAATTCAGACTAGAAAATACAAGTTAAGAAATCCTGAGACTCTAGGTAGTATGTAATGCCATGGGACTAAATAAAATCGCCCAGGAGTGAGGGTAGATGAAGAAGTGAAGAGGTCAAAGGCCTGAGTCCTGCGGTGTATAGCATGGTGATGGAAGGGAAATGAGGAACCAGACGAAGAACAGGACAAGGGGCAGTCACGGAAGAAAGAAGGACACCTGGAGAAAGAGGAAGCTACGTGAAGGAAGGATCTCAAAAAGGGTGATTATGTCAAGTGGTGACCAAGTAGAATGAGGACAGAGAATGGGGTATCATATTTAGAAGTGAGGAGGTCTGGTGGCCACCACTGTGGTGGAGAAAGTGGGGCTCAAAGCCTGGTAATGCACCTTTGGGAAATGGGAGGATGGAATTAGAGATGAGTGTAAGGGGAAACAAAGAGGTGGGGAATGAGCTGGGAGAAAGGTAGGGTCAAGAGATTTTTTCACGTGGGAAAAATCCTAGCACATGTGTGTAGTAATGGGAGTGACGCAGGAAAGTGGAAAGATTCAATGAAGTAAAGGGGGGAGAATTGCGGGAGCAGTGCACCCTTGAGTAACTGGGGAAGGGCATAGGGATCCTGAACCACACAGACAGCTGGCTTGAGTGGGCAACCCTTAGTAAGGGGTGAGCTCGATATAAGTATGGCTACTCTGGCTTTCTTTTGACTTACAGTAGCATGATAGATATTTCTCCATCTCCTTGATTTCCATCTGAAGGTGTCCTCAGGTCTGAAATGAGTCTCTTGTAGACAGCAAATAGATGGATTTTGTTTTTTTATCCATTCTGCTACCCTATGTCTTTTGATTGGAACATTTAGTCCATTTACATCCAATGTTATTATTGAAAAATATGGGTTTAGAGTCGTGTTCTCTGTAGGATTCATGCTTGTGGTGGTGTCTCTGGGATCTTGTGTTCCCTGCAACATTTCCCTTACAGAGTCCCCGTTAGGATTTCTTGTAGGGCTGGCTTAGTGGTGATGAATTCTTTCAATTTTTGTTTATTTGGGAAAACCTTGATCTCTCCTTCTATTCTGAATGACAGGCTTGCTGGATACCAGAGTATTTTTTCCTAAACCAGAGTTTCCCATTATTTTAAGTGATCTGTTTCTATATGCTCAATTTTTCATCATTCAAGCGAGAGTGTCCATATGGCTAGGTCGCTGCCTTTTTCCTCCAAACATTTTATTCTTCAGAACTGGCTGAAGAATATTGCTTAAAACTCTGTTTCTGTGGGCTAATTTCAAAGGCTTTTAATCCAGAAAGTCACTTTGCGGGCGAAAAGCTGGCAGAATGAAAATCTCTGTACAGAATGAAAATCTGCTCCCTGATCTTATCTGGTCCAATCTCATTATGAAATGGTTATGAAGATCATAGAGCATAATGGGTAAAATGCTGGACACCATCTGTTGGTGAGGTGGACACCTACATTGGGAACCCAGCTATGGTTGTGGGATTTCAGAATGAAGCCCTCTGGTACTTAAGTTCTGAATTGCTACCATGTGAGAGGCATGAGAAGAATCAGAAGCTAAGTAGAAGCACTACGCTTTGTAATCTAGGCGTAGGTGCCTGTCGTTCTTTTGTTTGATCTTCTTTGTAAACAGTAGGATCTCAGAGTAAGCTAATTGTTCTTTATTTCCCTGTGCTTGGCAAGATGTGCATCTTCACAGAAATCAATAGGCTGCACGCGGTTGGCTGAGCGGTCTTCCCACCAAAGAGCAATGCAAGCATTTTGTGCAGACTGTCTCAGAAGCCTCTGAGGAACGGTGCATTGCAGGGTGGGATGAACTATAGGGTCAAGGAAAACAGACGGTTTTCACCTTGGTAGAAGAGGAGAATATATTTTGGCTCCAGCTTGTCTGGTTAGCAGGAATTATTGACAGACACTAGTGATTAGTAGGGAGTAAAACAACCTTCTTGAGGTATTGGATCACCATGCTTTTTAAAACACACACACACATGCGCGCACGCTCGCGTGCACACACACACACAGAGTGCAAGCGGGGGAGGGGCAGAGAGAGAGGGAGACACAGAATCTGAAGCAGGCTCCAGGCTCTGAGCTGTTGGCACAGAGCCTGATGTGGAGCTTGAACTCACAAACCTTGAGATCATGACCTGAGCCAAAGTCAGACGCTTAGCTGACTGAGCCACCTGGGAGCCCCTGGATCATCATGCTTTTGAGGGGGATCATCTTTCTTATTAAAAACAAACCAAATCTCACATGGGTCTCCCCTCCCCTTGGGGCTTCTCACGTGCACAAACCAACCCCATTGAATGACCTTTAAGGTGTGCATTACTCCTGTGGAAATTTCTGTGGTCACGGGGCCAACAGAAGGAAACCATGCTCTCTTGTTCCTTTTTTTCAGCAAGTAGCATGTATTTTCCAAATGTTATATTCTAACTCTTAGGTTGTTTGGTTGTGTTTTTTTAAGTTCATTTATTTATTTTGAGAGAGAGAGAAAAAAAACACACGGGTGAGGGGCTGAGAGAAGGAGAGAGAATCCCAAGCAGGGTCTGCACCGTCAACACAGAGTGCAACATGGGGCTCAAACTCACCAGCCAAAATCAAGAGTCGACGCTTAACCAACAGCACTACCAAGGTGTCCCAGGTTGGTTTGTTTTTTAATTAAAGACCTAATGGAAACAAACAGGGGAAGGTCAGAATTTCATTTGAAACGGTCCTAATTGCAAAGTACAATCCGATTTTCTGACCGTGCCTACAGGTTATTTATGGTTGTTCCTTTCCTCTCTTTTCCAGAGGAGGGCTGAGGTGGTATTTACGTGGACAAGCAAATGATGATGGGAGCTCATAGGCCCTTCCTGTATCTGTCTTCTTCACCAACTTAGTTCAGGCAAAAGGTTGGACTTTGTATCTCCCGGCGGGTCATAGGCTATTTTCTTTCATGCTCTTTAAACCAGCTCTTCCTGTTTGCCATTGAATTTATACCAAAGAGACTCACTAGTAGAATTTCTTAAGTTTCCATGTTGGTATACCTAGATCTTTGTTAAGATCTTTACCAGGTTCCATGTGATTTTAAAAGGCTAGGAAATCCCACTGGCTTTATGGGGTATTTTGGATGTTTTCTTAATTTAAATCCTGAGCCTCTCCTTCTACTCATGCCATTTTTGAACTACCAAGGGGGATATTTCTGTTTTACATGTTTGCTAACAAAGGAAAAAATAACCTTTTCAATTTTTGAGTATTCCTTAAAGCAAGAAGAAGGAAGAGGAGAAGGAAAAGAAACAGAAGAAATAGAATTTTTTTCATTCTTCCTCATCACCAAATTTTTGAATCCGTGAAGACTTCCAGGGATTGGTCATTTTTAAAAATGCAGCAGTGTACTTTGCTGCTGCGTTTAACTTCATCTAGAACACTCAAATGTATCAGACATGAAGTGTGCTAAATGGAGCACGGGCTCCTGGCTCCGCACTTTGGGTACAGAGCTAAACAAAGACGGAGGCTTGCCTTCAAGGAATTTGTACTGTCTTTTGGCCAGTCATGTGTTTCCATTGTGAGCTGGCAAATTGAATACACTGACTCCTGAATTTCAAGGTAAGGCTTTCTATTGTTAAGAGGCTGCAGTAGAAGCCTGGGGCGTAGATTTCAACCTCTAATTTTATACATTTCTAGTGCTGTAGGCTTCTCCCCACAAAATCTTCTCTAACCCTGAGCTAGAAGGACTGGAAGGACTACAGAAACATGGTATATTTCTGAGTAAAGTGACTAGACTTAAGTCATGACTTCTTTTGGGTCATGCGGGTGGCTCAGTCGGCTAAGCATCCGACTCTTGATCTCAGCTAAGGTCATGATCTCCCAGTTCGTGGGTATAAGCCCTGCATCAGGCTCTGCGATGGTGCAGAGCCTGCTTGGGATTCTGTCTGTCCTTCTCTCTGCCCCTTGCTCGCTTGTGTTCTATCTCTCTCTCTCAAAATAAATAAGTAAACATAAAAAAATAAAAAATGAAGACTTCTTTCAAAGAACCTAGTCTGAAATAGAACCAGAAAAAATCTGGTTTTCTAGTTTCAGAGTAATCTGGAATGCTTCTGGAATGCTAGTATAATCTTCAGTGCCTCCCAAAGGTGAATAAATTGTCACATAATAACATTATTGCCAAAGCAGAGTCTTGCTGTACCCAGACTTCTGACCTACAGAAACAGTGAGGCAATAAATGGATGCTGTTTTAAGCTTCAGAATTTGTGGTAATTTGTTAGACAGCAAGAGAGATGCAGTACACCCATGCTAGCAAGATTATATAAAAAGCTATCCAAAAATGTTGGAATATCAATAGCTAAGCTTTGTGTATTTTCAAAGAACCACCATAGAATATTTAAGCCCATGATTCTCCTTTTCTTTTTCCCTTGGTTTCTATAGTTAAAAAAAAAAAACAAAACACTCTTCTACAGGACACATTCATTTGTTTATGGATTTGTGCATTAAATATTTATTACATATCAACTATGTATGTGTCTGGTGCTCATACCAGTTGGACATTTGAAAGTAAAATCTGACTAATGCACGGTCATTGTTCACCAGGAGCTCAGATAAGAAAGCAGATCATTGCATACAGTTTGGATGCTCAAGTTTGAAGATAATAGCTGGTTACACAGGGCTCTGGAAGCAGGTGGCATTTACCTTGGTGAATTTGCCACGGTCAGGAGCCTGGCTCTCAGCCCAGTGGACTCCTAACCTTGATTGTGATGGTGCATTGCAAAGGGATTGTCTCTCAGAGGTGGACTTGTATTGCCCAAGCTCATTATGACTGCCGTCTATTAATACAAATCCAATTAGAGTCCATTAAAATACAATGAGAGCTACATCTCTAAATCCAAATGGAAAGCTCAAATCAGAAAATCAGTGCCTTATTATCCCCCAGTAGGCAAGTACATGGAAAACAAAATTATAATAATCAGGGTGACAGTCTATTAATTTGCAATGAGGAATTAAACTGTCAAGTTGACTGATCTGACCAGCACATTGGCTCTGTGTAGATAACAAAATGTGAAGCCAGATTATGGCTTCATGATGGATTTAAGAAGTGTTGCTTTGCTAACAGGCTTGACAGACTCTCACCACAGTAGGGATGACCTAACACTTGCTCAGCCAAAATGTCCTCTACCCTTGAGAGCCCTTGGACAGGCCTGGCCAACTCTGTCACATTGTGATGCTCCCTGCTCTTTGCTGGGCTTCCACACCAACCACCTGTTCGTAACACAATACATAACAGTACAATATAGACAGTTACATTTCCAGGTAATCAGTTACAATTACTTTTCAGTTCTCCTTCTTTAAGGTTACTCCTTGATTGGAATTTGAGATTCTCCTGTACTCTTTACTCATATTACAGACGGTCCTCTGGGTTTGTATTCACAGAGGGCTAATCAATACCGTATGATAGGGGCTCCTGGGTGGCTTAGTCGGTTAAACGTCCGACTTTCCCTTAGGTCATGATCTCGCAGTTCGTGGGTTCGAGCCCCATGTCGGGCTCTGTGCTGACTGCCAGCTCAGAGCCTGGAGCCTACTTCAGAGTCTGTATCTTCCTCTCTCTCTGACCCTCCCCTGCTCATGCTGTCTCTCTCTCCTAGAAATAAATAAAAATATAAAAAAAAATACCGTATGATAAGTTCTGTAATAAAATTGTACGGAGCGTCCCATGGGAACTTGGGACAAAAAGAAACTAACGTTTATTGAACTCCTTCTAGGGACCAAGTACTGTGGCCAGCATTCTACATGTATGACTCATGTAATTAATTATAACCCGTTCGTGTAGAAACTGGAGATTAAGAAACTTGCCTGTAATTTACAAAGTGGGTAAGAGGCAGGACCAGGGCTAAAGACCAACCTGAGCCTAAGGTTCATGTTCTCCACCGCTGTGCTGCCTTCCTTTGCTCCACTAGTCCTCACACTCACTCTGCAGGACGGAGAGTTATGTCAGTCTGGGCTCAGTTGCAGAAATTGGAAACCACTCTGTTGTTTTAAAGAGAGTGATGGCTTTAACGTAGGAACTGGATGCTTGCAACGCCACTGGGAGGGCTGGGTCTCCAGGAGTGGCGCCGGCACCAAGGGGTTGGCCTGGCCTGCCCAGATTGCTGCTGCTTCTGCCTCAGTCACAAAGGTGAGGAATCAGGAAGCTGCCCCTGGGACTGTTTCTGGAACAAGCCACTGGTGCGCTGCCTCTCAGCACTATGATCTTCATCACTAAACACCACAGGTCAATAAGAAAAATCCCCTCTGTGATTTCCAGGAGAAAGAGCAGGGGTGACAGAAGCAGAGCATGTACCTCATATCCCCTCCTGAATCTGGTTTGAGGGTCTCCAGTTGGCCTACATGACACCCTATACCACAGCTGCGAGGGAGGCTGGGAATTGTCATTGCCAGATTTGCCACCTCCAGTTCAGGAGGGCACCCCAGAAGGAAGGTGGGACAAATGCTGAGCAGCAGAACCTGTGTCACTGAGGAGGAGCCCCGGGCTCAGAGGTTGATGTGCCTAGGTCATAGAATTAGGAGCAGGTGGGCACGGCTCTCGCAGACCTGGTTGCACTCTGAGCTCTATGTTCCCAGTCCTGTCTATTGCCTGATGCTGCCTCGTTGGGAAAGGAGTGTTTCTAGAGACTGCTTCACGGAGAACCAGATCTTGAAGGAGGGGTGGACCTTGGTCCTGGGAAGGCAGTGAGTGAGGTAGGGCCTGCGGGGACAGGTGGATCGTTTCTCTTACTCTGGTACAAAGGTTGTGACTCCTTTCTCAGAATCTCTGAGGAATCGATGCAGTGGCTTACCTCAGTGAAGGTGAGGTAGTGAGCTTTCTCACCTCATGATGTAGTTTAAATTGTTGATTTTGTAGAAGGTTGGGGACGGGGGGCTATAGTTTTTCCCGTAGTTTTTTTGAAGTGTATCTCTCTTGCATGCATGTTCAAATATATGATTTAAGAATTTACACACCTTTGCTGCTAGAAAGACAGCTTGGTTCTCTCGAAGAAGCCTGGTGGTTGATGTAGGTGGGAGATTGTGATGGACGGTGATTGTTAGACTCAGAAGAGGCTTGTGGGGAGCATCTCCTGCCCTTGCAGTGACAGAAGTCTGGGGAGACTAATGCACTGTCACCATCTACTCCATAGTCAAATACCAGCCCCCAGCTTGATTTTCTCCTAGTGCATACCTTTGGTAGGACAGTCGTTTTAAAGGAATATCTTATTCGAAATAGGCGACTGAGTACCCACATACTGTGCGTGGTGGGAAAAATGAGAACACACTAAAACAGAGACGTCCTAAAACATCTTTGAAACTTGGAGTTTCAGGGATTGGCGTTCATAGGAATGTAATTTAATTCATTCCTTAGAAGTTAGAGGTGAACATGACATCATAGGAAGATGGCAGTTTAAAAATATAGATTGGTTTTGTGTCTGGTAAGCACCCAGTTGCACAGGAAGTGGACAAACTATTTGGAGATGTTAATAGTTTGGGGTCATTAATTTTTTTCCCACATGTGTAGTGCTGCTCATCAGCACTTAGAAATCTCCAGAATAAGAGCCATCTCTGTTCTTAAAAGCTTTATTGATTGTCAACATAGATAAAATTCAGGGTTTTGAAAATGCTGGGACTTTGGCGGGGTGCACCAGTTGAGCTGAAAAATGTGGTTAGAGGAGAAATGACTCAGCGGTGTGTTCCTGTCCTCTCATTCCGCTGAGTCAGGGGAGCTGGTGGACAGAGGACATCAAAAGGGGCCTTATGTGTCCCCATACTCTAGTCAGAGTGTGCAAAGGAAAGGAAAAGATGTGATAAAAAGCAAGTCTAGAGGGACACCTGGGTGGCTCAATCAGTTGGGCGGCCGACTTCGGCTCAGGTCATGATCTCGCAGTTCGTGGGTTTGAGTCCCACATCAGGCTCTGTGCTGACAGCTCAGAGCGTGGAGCCTGTTTCGGATTCTGTGTCTCCCTCTCTCTCTGACCCTCCCCTCCTCATGCTGTTTCTCTCTCTCAGAAATAAATGAAACGTTAAAAAATGTTTTAAAAAAAGCGAGTCTAGAACTAAATCCCATTCCTGGCTCCTAAGGAATCAGAAGACCCCCCTTTATGGAAGCTGTCACTTAGGGACCCTGGAATTTCCATTTGTCATGCATCTGACATCTGTCCTTATTTTGTTTGCTAGTATATATAGAGATTTTTGAGTATAGTGTAGCAGTGAGGAGCTGAGACTCTGGGGCCAGATTGCCTTGGTACAAAATCTGGCTTGGCCACATACTATCTGGATGACCTTGGGGAAGTCACTTAACTTCTCTGTTCTTCAGTTTCCTCTTCTGTGAAATGGGCATGATAATAGCACCAATTTCCTAGGGCTGTTGTGAGGATTAAGTGAATAGATCACACAGATACACACACACACACACACACACACACACACTGTATAAAAGTTAATTATTGTCAATGTAGAGTCTTCATTTCTTCCTCCCCACAACCACATGAGGTAGACCTTTATTAAGACTATTAAACATATGTAGAAACTGAGGCTCTGTGAATTTGAGGAGTTTGCTCAAAGTGACAATTTATAAGGGGCTGAGCTGGGGTCCAGATGCCCAAGGCCGCATGACTGCACAGTGTGTGGTAAAAGGCATCATCATTCCCCATGATGATCGTATTTAACTCTTGAAGAGACAAGATGTTCTTTTTTCAGCCACAGGAAATCCTTGTCTTTGCTGACTGGAATGCAGCTATAAACTCCCTCAGTTTTGGGATCAGTCTGATCTCTCCTTCACTTTATGAACCCTGTCTTTGTCCTGCGTTTGATTCCTCCTAATACTTCTGAAGTCAGGCACCTCGCCTAGGTATTTTCTATCCACCAAGAAAAATCGCCCGCCTTCGCATCCTCACCCTGGATCAAGTCCTCTTTCTTTGTTCACTGAGCGTCTCTAGGTTTTGTTCTTTCTTTTTCCTTCCCTGGCAGGCAGCCAGCCTTGATGTCACATAACCAAATACCTGACAGGCACGCATCAAATGAACATTTTTAAGGTCAGATTCTGCCTTTTGACAGCTTTCTGACTGCATAGAAAGTGGTTACTGCATTGCATGTTCTAATTTTGGCCAAGGAATGATTTCTTTGCAGAGGAGCAGCTGGTGCACAGAGAGGAAGGGGACCAGTCCTGTCTTTGGAGAAGATTAGCTGGACTCCTCGTGCATGTGCTCAGAAATGTCTGATTCAGTCACAACCTTCCCTCGTGGCCTGGTAAAGTGCACCTTCGGGTTGGCAGGGGGTGGTCTCTGCCCTGCCTTCCTGCTTGCTGATCTCGGGGCATGCGTGTGCCTAAGGAAAGAGCTGTGTGATCCCATCTGTGGTGCTGGGGAAGGAGGGGACCAATGTGTCAGGTGGGCCTGGCATTTCACTCATCTGTGTGAATCTAATGCTCGATGGGAGACTTAGGGGCATGGTGGCAGGGCTGTGGAACTCTCAGCTGCCAGTGTCTGGGACCCTTTTGCCCTTAGAAATTCTCTGATTCCTCCACCCTCTCCCCAACATTGGTCTGCATTTTCTTCTGATGAAGGGAGTCCATCAGTGAGTCTCAAAGCTGGCTGCACATTAGAATCACCAGGGAAGGTGTTTTTTTTTTTTAATGTTTTGAGAGAGAGGGACAGTGTGAACAGGGGGTGGGGGGGAAGTAGAGAAAAGGAGACACAGAATGTGAAGCAGGCTCCAGGCTGTCAGCACAGAGCCCGATGTGGGGATGGAACCCACACTCGAACCTGTGAACCATGAGATCATGACCTCAGCCAAAGTCAGACACTTAATTGACTGAGCCACTCAGGCACCCCACCTGGGAAGTTTTAATAAGCTCCTCCAGGTCCTAGGCCATCAGAGGTTCTGAGTCAGTGGTGCTTGAGTGGGCCAGAGCATCAGTATTTTTGGAAAGGTTTTCATGCTTCTGCTTTGCAGCTGAATTGAAGCCACCAGTTGACAAGCCATGGTGCTTTGGATGGCCAGCCCTTCGCATCTTTGCTTCTCCTATCCAATGATGATCATAATAGTACTGATCCCGTAGAGCTGTTGTCAGGATTAAAGAGTTAAAATAGGTAAAGAGCCTAGAAAATTGCCTAGCACGTAAGCTCATGGCCAACATTAGCTGTAAAAATTACTATTGCTATAATTATTATACTCAGTGCTGATGCAAAGTCCTAGGAATTCAAAGGGGAGTAAAGTTAAGCCCTGCCCCTGACTCACAATCCTCTGGGGAAGACAAACCTGTCACTGCCGCGCACTCAGTACAAAGCGGCAGGGCCCACAGTGAAGGCAGGTGCAATGTGCATTGTGGCTGCAGACCAGGGAACAAGCTAAACCTCTGTGGAGAGGGAAGCAGCTTACCCCAAGCAGGCCTAGCACCTGAGCATGATCTAGAAGGACGGGTTCACCAGACACAAGCCGGGTAGGTTGAGGACACTCCAGGCAAAGGGACAGTCTTCACACAGTCATCTTACCATGGAAGAGTATCAGATGGCAGACAGCTGGCCGTGGCATGACACCATCTGCTGTGGGGGGAAAGTGATGGTCAAGAGGCCGGAAACTAAGACCAATGCCAAGACTTCAAGGACCCATGTGCCCCGTGTGCCCGCCCGGAGGCAATTAGATTTTACCCTACAAGCATGAAAAGCCGCATGGGTTTTTAAGAAACGGAGAAACATCCTCAAAATCACTATTTTTTAAATGTTTATTTAGAGAGAGAGAGAAGGTGTACAAACGGGAGTGGAGGAGAGAAAGAAAGAGAGAGAGAATCCCAAGCAGGCTCTTCATTGGCAGCACAGAGCCCAACGCAGGGCTCAAACTTACAAACCACGAGATCATGACCTGAGCCAAAATCAAGAGTCAGATGCCTAACTGACTGAGCCACCCAGGCACTCCTCAAAATCACATTTTAGAAAGCTATCTGGGGCGCCTGGGTGGCTCCGTCAGTTAAGCATCCAACTTCGGCTCAGGTCATGATTTCATAGTTCATGGGTTCAAGCCCCGCATCAGGCTCTGTGTTGATAGCCCAGACCCTGGAGCCTGCCCTGGATTCTGTGTCTCCCTCTCTGTACCTCCCCCGCTCATACTCTGTCTCTCTCTCTCTCTAAAATAAATACTAAACATTAAAAAAATTAGAAACCTATCTCCTAGCAATGAGAAGAAAAGAGGAAATGGCTGGTGGGGAGGGACTCCTTTAAGACCCTCTTGCTGATGTTGAGGTCAGAGATGACGACAGCTTGAACTAAGGAGAGGGAGGGGTTGGACTTGAGAGGTGACTCTGATGGGGCTTCTCCTGGATTTGACAGTTGATTGACTGAGGCGTAAGGAGGCAGTGGCACGGGGAGGGAGGCTGCCAGCCCGGGACTGTTGCAGTGTTGACGTGTGGGTCTGTAGAAGACGAGAATGAATTCAGTGTTGGGCACGTTGAGTGTGAGAGCCTTCTGGGCTATCCAGGTGGAGGATGTTCAGGTAGGGGTGTTGAACATCCTCTACCTGAGCTGTGAAGAGAGAGACAGATTGTTGCACCCCTAGCCTTTCCCGTCTTCCCAGTAAATCTCTCTGCACTCTGGACCTCTGTGAAAACTTCATCCTCCAACCAGCTTCCTAAGCCAGAAATCAAAGTCCTCTTCAAGGACTTGCCATCCTCGAACCACAGCACAAACACCAGTCTACACCGGCAGCATCCAACAGACCCTCCTTGTCCAGGAGGCACTGGGAACTGCGACTCCTTTTGCTTGGCTTGAGTTTCAGAGTGTCTAGCAGCCGCGTGCAATGCTCCCCAAATTGGTATATTTCACTAGGCTAGATCACATAGGGTGTTCCAGATGGAAGAGTGTGGTTGACGGTCCCTGTAAGCAGAATGCACTGCCGGGCAACAATGACTTTATGCCATTATATTAAAATGTTACTAATCCCTAGTTTTGGCGTGTGAACTACTTACTGCTGCATGATCCTGAACCCCACAAACCCTCTCCTACTGTGGAGTGCTAGATAAAATATAGGACAACTAATAAAGTTTGAATTTTAGGTAAATAAGGAAGCATTTCTTAGTATAAGTATGTCCTGAATATTGCACAGGATAAACTTATCCTAAAAGTGATTGCTTGTTTATCTGCACTACAGATTTAATGGGGCGTCTTGGATTTTTATTTGCTAAATCTGCCCGCCCTAAGCCCAGTCTGCTTCTGACGTTTCTTATAATGCGTAGAACTCTTCTAAGAAGAAATAATGGTCCCTTTTGCCCGTAGCACAAGCTGAACTCGATCTTGAGTGACATGGCCCTTGTTCTGTCTTATGTCACACACAGTAAATTTAGCTTTGCGTTTTGTTTTATCTCCGGGGGTCTTTGTTTTATTGTTTGGACACACACCTTTAAAAAATAGGTACCCAACCAAAATATAAAGATGCAATCAGAAAAGATCCTGGTTGGTTTGATAAAATTCAGACAGGGAGATCAGCCTAAAGAAATGAAATCTATGCCATTTCCCCATTCTCCTTTGAACAGAATTAGCAAACACCTGCATTTTGCTGAGGATTCTGGGGATTGGTATTAGGTGCCCTTTCGTTACTTATTTTTACTTCTCTCACCTAAGTAACCTGAGCTGAGGGCAAGAAGAGAGGTGACTTGAGGCAGCATCTGGAAAGCACACATTGGTCTTGCTGATTCATGAGACTCTTGGTGGCATCTGGAAATAACTCAGGAAGCTGGATGTGTTTTATCCTGTGCCACAAGGTTCCGAGAGAGAGAGAGAGAAAGAGAGAGAGAAAAGGAGAGAGAGAAAGGAGAGAGAGAGAGATTGCACAATCTGGTGCGGCAACCTGTTCAAGATAGGAGGAGGTTCTTGTTTCTAATTTAACACAAACCCACTTCCTCTTGCACTCTGCATTTGAAATGAAGGGTTGCTTATCATCCCCCTGCCCCCACCTCTGAGGTTGGACTGTATCCTGCGATTCTTCCATCCTTATGCACCTAGGGATGCTTTACGCCTGCAAGGTCAGTGCTATCAGGGAGTGAAGAAGATGTTTGAGCTGTGTTGTTTAAAAACCCAGAACAGACAAGGAACAACAGAAACAACTGGGCATAGGCTACCTAGATAAAGGGGCTGGCCAATATTGCTGAAAACTTGTCAGGGTAGACTATAAAGATTGTAATTTTGACACCAGCCAGCCACACCTGGCCTCCGTCCCACACAATCCTTTGCTGTTTAGCTGTGATACACATTTAATGAAACTTGCTTACCAAGGTGCCTCCGTAAATTTTTTCTACCACTTCTCCAGTTACATCAGTAGAAGCTCGGTCTTAAAAATTCCTACGTCATCCTTGGTGTAATTTCAGAGGGAAGAGAATAATGTTTTGTTACTTTGTTGGGCATAAAGAAACTAGTGTCTCACGGTAAAGGGGGAAATCTGTCTGCTTGTTTACAAGTGCTGGTGGGAGCCAGGGAACTGAAACCTCGGATCTGCTCTCCTGTACAACATATTTATCCTCGCTTCAGCTGTGCTGACTGTGAGCCACCGTCAAATGCTAATGGCTTTGGGTATTTGTTTTTAGTAAATAATTCAATAAATGCCCTGGGAAGCTCCTGTGCCCTTCACTGTTGCATATCCCTTTTGTGAACACACACCTTTTGCAAAACCAGAAAATCGAGAAATCCGTGTGGGCAGAGGTCGAGATGCAGCCGAGTGTCAGCCCTGACTGAGAACAGGGCTAAATACTGCTTGCATTTAGTATCTGCGGTGGCCCCATTCCCGAGCTTTGTGATTCGGCAGTTTGTCAGCTCCTGTGTGCCTCTGTTTCCTCACCTGTAAAACGCATAGAATGGGGGCACCTGGGTGGCTCAGTCGGGTAAGTGTCTGACTTCAGTTCAGGTCATGATCTCACGGTTCGTGGGTTCAAGTCCCACTTTGGGCTCTGTGCTAACAGCTAGCTCAGAGCCTGGAGCCTGTTTCTGATTCTGTGTCTCCCTCTCTGACCCTCCCCTGCTAGCGCTGTCTCTCTCTCTCTCACACAAATAAATAAAACATTAAAAAAATTATTAAAAAAATAAAATGCATAGAGTGGTGTGGGTGAAATGGCTTAATATAGAGCAGCTGCAATTGGTTCTTGTGTATAGTCTGGGACGTGTGTGGTGTGTGCATACATGTGTGTCTGTCTCTAACACTTTCTTCACCTGATCTGTCCTCGGTCACGTGAAGCAGGTAGAAATATGTGAGTTTATGGAAGACGTTCATAGTAAAAGTCAATTTCCAGATAAAGGCAAGAAGAATTTGCTTGGCTAATCTCAGGGAAGACAGCTTGATAAGTCAGATAATATGAGCTTTTTTTGTAATTGACTTCTGTCCGATACCTATTATAGACCAGACGCCACGCGAAGCACTTTACCAGACTCACTTAGTCTTCTTGTAGGTAGGGTTATTATCCCTGTTTGACAAATGAGGGAATTGAGACTTGCAGAGGTTAAGTATGTGTGTATCAAGTTACATAATATAGGGCAAAAAAAAGCTCAAGTTGCTCGTGTATATTATGAAAGCAGTTATAGAAATGTTTTGGAGTTTCTACATATGTGCATATGTGTATAGTAAGAGTGAGAAAGTAAAGGTATAAAAAGTACATGGGAATGATAAGTAGCAAGTGAGGGGGTGAGAAAAGGGAGAGGAGGACTCGGATAGAATGAGAGTACAGAGGAGCTTCGGCTTTATCTGTGAAACTATTTTTCTTTCCAGTAAGTGTCAATATGGCAATATGTTAAAATCTGAAGAAGACAGGCAGCAGATTCACAGGTGATTATTATATTCTCTGTACCTTTTTGAATGTTTACAATATTTCATAATTTTATTCTTTTATTGTTTATTTTTGAGAGAGACAGGGAGCAGGGGAGGGGCAGAGAGAGAGGGAGATAGAGGATCTGAAGCGGGCTCAGTGCTGACAACAGAGAGCCTGATGCGGGGCTCGAACTCACGAACTGCGAGATCGTGACCTGAGTTGAAGCTGGATGCACAACCGACTGAGCCACCCAGGCGCCCCAGTATTTCATAATTTTAGAAAGAGACTATATCATGGTGATCTGGAGAGGGCCAGCATGGCACCGGCACACGATGGACACTCAACAAACGGGATATGAGATTGTTCCTGTTAGATGGCTTTTCTCCCCTGTTAATGATGCTCTGAAATGACACTGTTGATTTCATTGTTGGAATTACATTCTGTAGTGAAGATGTAGCTCTTACATGAACCCTCAAAAGGCACTCAGAACACCTTTGCAAATATTCTTGGAGCGGTCGTGTCGGCCAACACCATCAGTAAGTGTGACTAAGGGGATGTATCTTCCAGTGCACCAAATAAATGTTCCTTGTCAGAAATAGCTCTTAGCCTGGCCTCCCTGTGGGTCCTCTCTAGGCTTTCTGGCCTTCCTTTTTTAAATACGTGAGTTAAAGAAATCAGGCAGGGAGAACTAATTTTAGAGTAATAGCAGACTCAAGGGACAAATAATCCTCTGGGTCAGTCAAAAATTAAAAGCTTCCCATTGCACGCCCTTGGGTATGCTTTATCATTTTTGACTTATTACAGAAGCAGTATCAATTTTATTGACACTAGGCTGTTATGATAATGGAGTTTTTTTTATTATTGAATTCTATTACGGTTAGTCACAGTGAACCCACACATACTGTCTGCGGTTGGAGTTGCCTCGGGCACCCCTCTAATAGCACAGAGATATTGAATATTTTCATATCAGGATTAGCAATTTCCCCTGTCTGTCATGGCTGCTGGGAAAATCAGCACTGCTGATTTTATCTCATTTAGATTCTGCAGCTACTTTCGGAGTTACTTATAACTTTGATGCACACAAAAAATAAATAAAATACTTGAATTTTTTCATTGATGAGCTCACAAGAACTTTGCCGTAGGCCCTGAAAACAAAGGAGCTGCTTATCTCCTGACAATACTGTGCAGCTGAAAAGAGGATTACACTTGCCTGTGTGTGCACTCATGCATTTAAAAAAGAAAAAAAAAAAGAGACAAAGAAAATACATACCAGAAGGAGCTGCAGTGATGGAGGTAGAGGTAGGAGTAATCTGAAACCAGGAGCCAAAAACATGGGAGCCTTTAGAAGCCGGAAAAGGTAAGGACATGAGTTCTCCCCGAGAACCTCCAGAAGGAATGTGGTCCTGCCAACCCATCTTCGATATCTGACCTCCAGAACTTGCCTATTGAGCCAGGTAGCAATGGGTGACTTGACTGCACGTGTGCTTTGAGGGAGTTAATCCAGAAGGTTCCTAGACATGCTTAGATCCTTGCTAAGAGGCAGTGTGGTTCGTGTGGAAATTGAGGGCACCAGCCCATATCTTTCCAAGGTCAGAGTCACCTGGCAGGAGAACTAGCCTCAAGGAAGTTTCTGGAAGCTTGAGCCAGTCTCCTGGAGGACAATAGAAACCCTAGTCTAGCCAACTGTACCCAGGAGTACCAGAAAGAGGAAGGGGGAGATAGAATCAAGGACACAAGTGGGAGAGTTGGTATGGGGTAAGGAAGAAAAGAGATAAGATGGGAGTGAAAGAAATGGTATTTGTTTTCCAGTCTTACTGAGAAATAATCGACACACCTCACTGTATAAGTTTAAGTATACAGTATGATGGTTTGATTTACATATATTGTGAGATGATTACAATAGGGTGACATCCATCATTTTATATAAACGCAATACAAAGAAAAGAAAACCAGTTCTTGTGATGAGAACTGTTAGGATCTACTCTCAACAAGAAAAGTGGTATTTTGAATTGAAGATCATGGTCTTGACCTTCTCAGTAAACATAGACAAGATCCTCTTCTGAATCTGAGGGAGGGGAGCTTATCCTTGGGAAGAGGAGAGCTTTTGGCTGCAGAATGTGCTAGAGAGTTGACATGAGGTAGGAAAACATCCTAGAGTAGCTCTGTAAGCCCATTTGAAATGAAATAGACTGTGGATCTTCCCTCCAAAAACACTGTGCAGCACAGTGGTGAAGGTAGTAACCCAGGACAGGTATCCAGAACCGAATGGGGTGAAGCCATTTTTATCTTATTTTATGTTATTTTATTTTACTTTTTACTTTACTTTTTACTTTACTTATTTTGAGAGAGAGACAGCGCTGGTGAGGGTGGGGTAGAGAGAGGGGGAGATAGAGAACCCCAAGGAGGCTCTGTGCTGACAGTGCAGGTGCAGGGCTCAAACTCACAAAACCATGAGATCATGACCTGAGCTGAAACCAAGAGTCAGATGCTTAACTGATGGAGCCACCCAGGTGCCCTGCCATTGTTAATTTGAAACCACTTAATTATCAAATAAGCACAACTCTACAGTTTAGACTTGAGTTAATAAAGTATCTTCCTCACCTATAACCCCACCAAAACAAGGTATCATCCATTCATGCAGGTGTCCGGTGCGCTCTGTGATGTTTCTATAGCACCAACAACTGCATCTAAATCTCCATGGTTTTTTTCTTAATTTTTAAAGTGTTTCTTTATTTTTCTTGAGAGAGAAAGAGAGAGACTGTAAGCAAGGGAGGGGCAGAGAGAGAGGGGGATGCAGAATCTGAAGCAGGCTTCAGGCTCTAAGCTGTCAGCACAGAGCCTAACTCAGGGCTTGAACCCATGAAGCATGAGATCATGACCTGACCCAAAGTTGGATGCTTAACCAACTGAGCCACCCAGGCACCCCTAAATCTCGATGCTTTTTGAACCAGGAAAGGAAGTAGTATGCCTCAGGATAAACAGAGCCTTAGAATCTTAGCATAATTGTACTGCTAGCTATTTTAGAAGGGGGCAATACTTAAATAATTTACCTAGCAAGTAATTTAGAAGATTTTTATATTTTATATTATGCAAACAAGAACAGATTGTGGAATACAAAATGTCTCTATCTTTGTTGGATATAACACAAATTTCCAAGAAACTGGTCTTCACAGCAACCCACTTTGGGCTACATGCCTCTGCCCAGCCCCCACCCACACCCACCCTGTCCTCCTTTCTGGGACAACAGTGAAGTCTGAGAGACGAACCATCACTGAGGGAAAGCACTTCATTCTCCCAAGTTATACTTCTAGTACAGTACGTGATCATCGTTAAGAAATGTAGAAAATCAGTGTCACCTGTATTTCAACTACTGTTTCCCTAAAAAGCAGCTGATTGAAATTCTGTATAATTTATAAGGTGAATTACAAATCAGTGGGTGATCAGCTTCTCAAGAACAGAAGTGAAAACCTGATTGACCCATGACATAACCTCAGACATAATTATCCAGCTCGGCTCTAACTGCTTTCTTAGGCCAATACCAATTTTGTCTTTTTCATTTTTTCATGCTGCTGTTCTGGAAGAGAGGTCAAGCATTGAAATTCTCTACTTTTTGAAATAACAGGTTTTTTCCCCCCCAAATGTAGGAAAAATTCAGAGACATTAAGATTTTTTAAGTCTTGAAACACAAAAGAGTTCTCTGGTTTTCCTTAGAAATTCCCAAGTCCCATTGGGATTTCCATCTGTTGATAGAGGGTCCCCGTGGTTTCCCTCCACATGCTACAATATGGCTCCATGAGGCAGCCATCCATTCCAGAGGACGTGCTGCTTTCTCGCCATCAGGAGTACATTTGTAGCCCATAAAGGCCAACTGACTCACTGCCCTACAAGGACACATTCCTGAGTAGAGGTGGGTGTGTCCAAGGGGGTGAGACTTTCAGTTGGTTTGATCCCTTTCATAGCTCAGTTCTTACTTTGCTTTATTTTTGAAAGGAGATGTGTTCTAACGCTGGTCAGAGTGATTTGGGGAAAGGAGGACTAGGCTACCAATCACAGAGCAGGATCTAGTCCCTCTTTAGCCACCTGTCAGACACTTGAACAAAGGAGAGTTTCCAACATCCCTGTGCTTAAGAAATTTTTAGAGTGGATATAGGGGAGGGGCACCGAGAGGAACAATCCAGCTCTATTCCATAAGACAATTGTAAGAATTCAATGCAGACATGCTAATGAAAATGCTCTTTGGGGATGGACCTTGTTTATATATAAATATTGTGTAAATATAAAATACCAAAGATGGCTGTGTTCAGGATCCGTCTCCGAAATTTGTTCACAGGAGATTGCTTTACATGCAGATACTGGTTACATACAACTATGCTGCAGTCTACTGCAAAGAGAAAACCGAAAAGTTAGGATATTCCTAACTTAGGGGAATAACCATCTATTGATTTAAGAAGGCTTTAGAATTTCTATACCATTAAGGGCTTTATTCCTTGCTTTCATACCTTCTGAAAAGATGGGCAGTTAAGAACAGGCTGCTAATAGGAAAAATAGAACAGGCTGTCAGGTCTTTTGTCTTTTTAGTTAGTCTAGTCCAGGTGAATTCATTAGTGGCCCTGGCTTGTTTTCCTTAAGATAGTACCTGTCCATCTTCCCACAATGTGTTTTGACTAAATTCTCAATAAGTTGTTCTTTGGTTTTGTTAATCCCCATTCATGTAACATGCAACCTTTCTCTCATCTGCCTTTAAATAAGCACCTACCTTGTAGCTCTCCTATGTTTATGACATCCATGCTTTTGAAGGCAGGTGCTTCTGAGACGGAATTTGGCACTTTTTTTGCCTCTGGATTTCAGTATGGCCACATCAATTTCATTCATAATGGGAGCCTCTAGGAGAAATAATGTAAACATGTGAGAAACGTGTGGCTGATAGCTGACATCCACTTTGTCAAAAATTGTTCCATTAGACACTGGGCTAATCACAGTATTGTTAAGGCGACACTTGTGTAATTTTCAATAGTCCTCTTTTAAAAAAATACAAATTGAGGTAGCTGAATATTCAAATAGTTGAAATTGTTGTTGTTCTGTTTACCTGGAGCGAGAGTAGAAAGAAGAGGCGTTTGAGATGTTATGCAAACGTGTGCTCAGTAAGAGAAAATAATCCGTACTTTTAGGCCAGGCACAGAGTGTAATGCTTTAAGGTTGTTATCAGTCAGGATCTGGTGAGGCAGGAATGTCACTTGTTACTTGAACATGATGAGCTTAATATAAAGAACGGTTACCTAGGTATAAAGTTAATCACCTAAAGTGTAAGAGAATTTTAAGAGACCAGGGAGGTAGAATTGCAGGAAGCAGCTGTCAAACTGGGAAGAAACTAGAATTTTTAAAACCTAGAAAGTTGGAGGAGGAGACTGCTCACTAATGCCCTGGTATTTGAACAGAGGGCGATGAGCCTGATTCTGCAAGAAACAACCAGCTGGGTTTGGCGACTGGGAAGGGAAAGTACTGCCACCTGGGAGGTGAAACTCAAAGATTCAGGAAACAGAAGATGCACAGGAAGGAAAAGGGAAGGAGCAAATCCCTTCTTCCTTCCTCTTCCTACACACTTCCTGTCTCCTTGCAGTGCCCGTTTCCACAGAACCACAGGGTCAGCTGGAAAATCAGAAACCTCATGTGTAGCATGGCATCCTCAGTCTCAGAGAGCCAGAGTATGGGAGGGTAGGTTTTGGATGTAAGAGACAATAACTTTTTTTAAAGTTTATTTGTTTATTTTCTGAGAGAGTGCACATGTGCATGTTCACAGGGGAGGGGCAGAGAGAGAGGAAGAGAGAGAATCCCGAGCAACCTCTGCGCTCTCCGCACAGAGCCCATCGTGGGGCTTGATCTCACCAACTTGAGTTCATGACTTGAGCTGATATTAAGAATCAGATGCTTAACTGACTGAGCCACCCAGGCACCCCCTGAGAGACAATAACTTAATCACTGGCATAAAAGTTTTCAGACAAAAAGGCTAGCTGATGGCAGCAGCAGCAATTAAACCTGTAGGCTCTTACAAAGCGTCAGGCCTTGAGATGCCGGGAAAGGCATACAAAATGTAGCATCATCTTAATTATGGTCCTCAAATGACAGTCTGCTTTAACAGTGTTTATTAACCTTCAAATAAAGCCAGTAAAACTGTGATTCAGTCATAAAAGGCAGTGACCCGTCACGAGGCTATTGTAGGTCTCTATAAATAACTTTTTTTACATAATGGAAAATTTCAAATGTACCTGATGTGCAAAGAATAATATAATGGGCCCCCATATACCCCTCACCCAATTATAAAAATCATAAGCATTTGGCTACTCATGTTTTATCTATGCCCCCATACGCCTCTATTCCTCCAGCTCCCCATTGAGCTGTATAGTTTCATTCCCAAACAATTCTGTATGTTTAATTACAGCTTCGTGAATTTCCACACATCAAACATGCTCAGGTAAACTCCACCTAGATCAGGAAAAAGAATGTTACAAACCACTGCCTAGAGCCCTTGTACAGTTCTTTTCCAGTTCCTCTCCCCACTGTTTTCCAAAGGAGTGACCACTTTCACCTGTTTCAAATTTTGTGTATATGGAGTTATAGAGTATGTGTGTTTTTGAGTTTGGCTTCTTTTGCTCAGCGTTGTTGGTGAGATTTAAACATGTTGCGCGTAGCCGTAGTTCATTTATGTTCATTGTGCTGTAATGTTTCATTGTATGACTACACTACAGTGCTTCTGCCATCGGTATATAATTGTTTCCAGATCTTGGCTATTACACACATGTTGCTGTGAACATTCTTGTACGTGTTTTTCAGTACACACTTGAATACATTTCCTTTGGATATGTATCAAGAATGCAATTGTTGGGTCTTAGAATATGCACATGTCCAACTTTAATAAATACTAACAGCTTTTCAAAAGTTACGTTAGTCTACTTCCCATACTTCCTCTTGTTCCGTAATCATGTCCACCCTTGGCCTTGTCTGTATTTTTCATTTTAAACATTCTGATAGGTGTGTCCTGGTATCTCGTTACAATTTTAAGTTGTATTTCCTTGATGAGCACATTTTATAATGCTGGCTATTTGGATATATTTTATAAATGGTTGGTTCAAGTATTTTTCATGCTTCTATTGGGTTGTCTGCCTTTTCTAAAATTTTTTTTAATGTTTTATTTATTTCTAGGAGAGAGAGAGAGAGACAGCGTGAGCAGGGGAGGGTCAGAGAGAGAGGGAGTCACAGACTGAAACAGGCTCCAGGCTCTGAGCTGGCAGTCAGCACAGAGCCCGACGCGGGGCTCGAACCCACGAACCGTGAGATCATGACCTAAGCGACAGTCGGACGCTTAACCGACTAAGCCACCCAGGCGCCTCTGTCTGCCTTTTTTGTTACTGATTTGTAGGAGTTCTTTTTATATTCTGGATAGGAGTCCTTTGTTGGACATAAACATTGCACATTCTTCTCCCACTGTGGCTTGCCTTTTCATTCTCTTACTGCTGTCTTTGATAATGAAGGTTCTTAATTTTGTCATAGTTCAGTTTATCAGACGTTTTTTAAATTGTTTTGTGCTTATTATGTCTTGTTGAGGAAGATTTTACCTACTCCAGTGATAGAGATATTCTCTTATGTTATATTCTAGAAGCTTTTTTTTTAACCTTTTACATTGAGGTCTGTAATCCACCTGCAATTGAAATTTATGATGTAAGATACGGAACAGGGTTCTTCCCCCCCCTCATATGGATATATAATTATTCTAGCATCAGTTCTTGAAAAGATTATTATTTCCTTACTACACTACAGTTTTACCTGTCATGAATCAAGTATGAGTCTATTTATAGTTTCCCTGTATATCCTTGCACAGATATCATGTAGTTTTGATTGTAATAAGGATGGAGACATCTAATGGTGTACAGTCTGGAAGTTCTTCTTCATAACTTCCTTTGTTCTTCTTTATTTTTTATTTCCATGTAAATTTTAAATTAACTTATCAATTTCTAAACTACTTGATAGAATTTTGACCAGCATTGCATTCAATCTGTAATGTAACTTGAATAGAAATGTCTTCTTTGCAATATAAGGTCTTCTACCCATAAATATTTTGTAACTTTACATTGATTTAGACTTTTTAAATTTCTCTAAATAATGTAGTTTTCTTTGTAGAGGCTTTGCATATCTTTCATTGGATTCATTCCCAGATGCATCATTTTTATTGATTTATGCTATTTGAAGTAGATAATTTTTAAATTTTTTATTGTATATGTTTTGTTTATGTATAGAAATATAAATGGTCTGCTGAATTCAATTTATTTTAAAATAATTTTTTCTACATATACAATAATATATATCTAGAAAAATAATGCGAGTAATGCAGACACTGTATTTCTTCCTTTCTAATCTTTATATATACATATATATATATATGTTTTTGCTTTATTGTACTGGTTGAGACCAATACCACTTGCATACCAGCATGTCACAAATACACACTGAACATAATAATTTATTTCTAAAATGTATAGACCCCTCTTTCACATGGGATCTCTTACCCTAAATACCCACTTGAATCCTAACACTATCCAGCCCCCTTGAAAAATGGCTCTCCACATCTCTTGTGTTGGCTCTCATCAACAAAAGTTGATGTCCAGATTCTGTGACAATTTGTGAGTTGTCTTGTGTTGATAGTAGGGACAAACACTGCTTTGCAGTGAAGAGAGGTGGATTGGCAGAAGCACTTATGTAAAGGGCAAATTAATTAGCCTGATGCATCTATCCTCCTAGCTAGCATGAATGCATAGATTCCTTGAATACTGAAGTATTGTTTCCCACTGGTTTTGGTTTCTGTTTTCTGTTTGTGCTGTTGCTTGTGGTTCTGGGGACTGGCAGGTTATGCATAAACAGCATTTTTGCAGTAATTGCACATCCCAGTTGAGGAACATTTTCCAGGAGGAAACAATTTATATTACTCTGCAATCTGTATGTATTTAACTCCACATCTAATGTATGTGATGCTGAATCTTTTAATTGGCATATAGAACACTGCGTGCTAAAATTGAAAATGTTTTATGTTTATAACAGTATTTAATCAAATTTATCACATTTTCAAAAATTAAATCTAAAATAGCAGGTTTAAGTTTTATTTAAAATTTTGAGATCCACTAATTTATGTGTACTTTGCCTTTAGTTTTAATATATGATTTCAAGTATTTTAAAAGAAAAGTGACATTTCTGAAAAAAATATTTGGTATTTTATATTTTCTTTATATATTGCTTTATCTTTTTAAAAAAAATATTTTAATGGTTATTTATCTTTGAGAGACAGAGTGTGAGCGAGGGAGGAGCAGAGAGAGAGGGAGACATAGAATCTGAAGGAGGCTCCAGACTCTAAGCTGTCAGCACAGAGCCTGACGTGGAGCTCGAACCCCCAAATCGTAAGATCATGACCTGAGCTGAAGTCAGACGTTCAGACTGAGCCACTCAGGTGCCCCTTTATATTTTCTTTAAATATTTTATATTTTCTATAGTATATTTTCTTTAGTTTTTAATAAAAAATATATTAAAATTTCTCCACTTTGAATGCAATCACATTTTATTTTTTAATCCTTTACATCATTGCTTTCAATATTACCAATTATATGAAGATTTTCACTATAACAACATGATAAATTTCT
>NW_027531909.1:17998-44528 GCF_008692635.1 Crocuta crocuta | reverse complement strand
TAAATCCTTTCTAATTGATAGATTATTCTTTTATTCCTTGTATGACTTATGCAAACATGGCTGGCCCATGGACGGAACACCCAGATATGTACCATAATGATTAAATTTAACCATCTTTCATGTTTTACCAATTTAAGCCAGATGAAAATATTAATTTAATACTTTTGAATTTTGTCCTTATAAAGGTATTCTTGTCAAGGTCATAGGATAGAACATACTGACAGTTTCTTTACTTGTTTTATAATTTTTACCTATTTGGATACGGTGAATGTGGCCTCTGTTTTCTTACCCTTGTCCTTGCAAATGAGCTTAGGTGAGTCTGGCTAGGACCTTGGGTGCAGTCTGTGTAGAAAAAAGATAGCCAGCATCCTTGTTTATCGCTGTCTTCAAATGTTCAGTTAGTTCAATACGGATTTTTTTTTTTTTTTGGTCTGCTCTATCAATTTCAGGGAGAAGTACATTAAAATTTCTCACTATGTTTGTAGATTTGTCTATTTCTCTATTAAATTTGCTTTGACTCTTTTGAAGCTATGCTATTAAACACATAAATTGAGAATTGTTATGTCATTATGCTGACATAACCCTTTAATTCTTGTGAAATGGCCTCTTGATTTCTAATAATTCTGCTGGCTTTAAGACCTGTTTTGTCTGATTTTAACATAGCCATATTAGCCTTCTTTTGCCTGGATTTTTTTTTAACTCTTTTTATTTAATGTTTGTTTATTTTTGAGACAAAGAGAGACAGAGCTTGAGGTGAGGAGGGGCAGAGAGAGAGAGACACACACACACAGAATCCGAAGCAGGCTCCAGGCTCTGAGCTGTCAGCACAGAGCCCAACATGGGGCTCAAACCCACGAACTGGAAGATCATGACCTGAGCCGAAGTCGGATGCTTAACTGACTGAGCCACCCAGGCACCCCTTGCCTGGAACTTTTTTTCTTTTTTTTTTTTTTACTTCCAATCTTTCCATACACTTACATTCAAAGTGTGTTTCTTGTGAGCTGTATGCAATGCGATATTATTTGCAGTCATTTGTTTTACAATCTTTGTCTCCTAATTAGAGTAGTGAGTTCATATTTGATGTAATTATGGATATATTGGGCTTAAAACCATCACCTTATTTATTTTCTTTATGTCTTACCAATATTCTGTGTTCTCTTTTCTCTTTTACTCTTGTTATTTCACTACTTTTTGGATTAAGTATTATTATTACATTTTGTTACCTTCCTCTGTTTTATTATTTTATTAAAACTGAATACATCATGCAAGCTTTACTTACTGAAGTCTGGTATAAATAGGTACTTTTACCACATTCTGGACATGTATTAAGAATTTTGAATCTGAGGGCGCCTGGGTGGCTCAGTCGGTTAAGTGTTCAACTTCGGCTCAGGTTGTGATTTCATGGTTTGTGGGCTCGAGCCCCACATTGGGCTCCATGCTAAATGTTTGCTCAGAGCCTAGAGCCTGCTTCAGGTTGTGTCTCTTTCTCTCTCTGCCCCTCCTCTGCTCACGCTCTGTCTCACTCTGTCTCTCAAAACTAAATGTAAAAAAAATTAAAAAAAAACAAAGAATCTTAGAATCTGTCAATTCTATTTAATCCCCTCCCACTCTTTGTATTACTGTTGTCATGTATTTTTAAAGATATCTGTGTATGGCTCAAACTGTTCTATCCAGTCTTTGCTCAGATGTTACTTCCACAGAGAGCCTTGCCTGCGTCATCCTAATTAAAACAATCTTACCTCACGGCTTTCTTCTCCCTTCCCTTATTTTCTTTTATTTTTCCTCATGGACTTATCACATGAAATGAAGCATTTATTTGTTTGTTTTCTGTCGTTTTCATCAGAAGGTAAACTTCCTAAAGGCGGGGGCTCTCTATCTTCTTCACCAGGACTTGGTCCAGTAAATGTATGTTGACTCACCAATGTAGGTCAGAGGTACCCAACAGAGACCACAGCCACTAAGTCTCAAGAATGAGGAAAGCAGAGGCACCTATGGCATTGGAGAACTGTGACAAACCACAAGTCAGAAATTTTATATCAAGAAAATTTGGGGGGGATATTACGATCACTCCATAAATAACACAGTGAGCAGATTTCCTCTATGTGTTTCATTCATTCAACATTTCCTGAACACCTGTTTAAATCTGGATGCCAAGCTAGGTGCTGAGTACTGTGCTAGACTCCATGCTGTGTGTGGTAGGCAGCATTTGCTACAAAATTCCTTCATAGATTATGCTTGGAAACAAGACCTGGCTAAAGAGAATGTTGTAACGCAAAGAAATAGAGATTGTTCTGCTGATGAGATATTCTTGAGCAGAAGGAAATCAAGAGCTTTGATCCTGATACGCTTAGGTCAGCTATGTTGAGACATGATGCAGAAGGGTAGTCACACATAAAGGTACTGAGAACTGATCCAAGAAAATTCGGAATCCAGAGCCTCTGATTTATAGTGCCCTGTTTTCCTCATTGCGGAGACTCAAGAACCAAAGGCCATTAGGCCCAGAAACTTGGACCAGGGTACCATCCAGAGAGCAGCTTACATGCCCAGTGTTAGCTTGGAGGTTTATTAGTCTTTTAAAAAATTGTTTTAATGTTTGTTTATTTTTAAGAGGGAGAGACACAGCATGAGCAGGGGAGGGGCAAAGAGAGAGGGAGACACAGAATCAGAAGCAGGCTCCAGGCTCTGAGCCATCAGCACAGAGCCTGACGTTGGACTGGAACCATATTAGCCTTTTTAATTTTTATTTGTTTATCCACCAGTCACATCTTAAGACTTATTCTAGAATGTTCTATCCTAGTGCGATTTTATGGTCACCATTTTCTTCCCTTGTATCAATTGGGCCTGATGTGGTGTAAGGGATACTTATCTCTGCTTTTGCCCACTTACAGAGAAAAAAAGTCATAGTTTAATTCCTTTGTTGTGCTCACAGAATAGCAAATGGAAAAAAATCAGCACATTTTTCAATAGTTGGGGGTATAATGTTTTTGCATTTTCAGCTCTCAGCTTTTCCTCCAGCCTGACAGGCCGATAGGAAGGCAGCAGGATCTACAATAAAAAGTGACCCTAGCAGCCAGTCCCTCTCGTCCACAGTCAGCCCTGTGTTCTGCATCTGGAATGCAATTGGCGTTTGTAGGCAGAGTAGCTACAGAGGAATAACCAGCTATGGAGAAGAGGTAGGTCTCAGGTGTGACATTAGGGTCACACCCTGGGGCATACTCAGCATTGCCCAACCCTCTTTACAGACTGCCAGCCCGGAAGGAATCATATGGATGGATGTGCACATGCCATTAAACAGCCAGTATTCTTAGTATTTGTGCAAGTGCTGGTCGTGTGTGCCCTGATGGTCCAAGCCACAAATCAGGGTTGTGGTTTTTTTTCCTGGAAGCCCTTTAAACTATATGGAGATTAACCCACAACTTCTGCCTCTTTAATGCCAGCCAGTGGACTAAGCCACCTGGAATGTTTGTTTGTGCAGTAGACATAACTAGGTGCCCACTGGGGATCAGGCACTGGGCTCAATGTAACTAGACGGGTGTTTGCACCTGCCCTTTTTCCAATACATCCAAGTCTTCACCAGGAAGATACATATATGTGTGTGTGTGTGTGTGTGTGTGTGTGTGTGTGTGTATGTATGTGTATGTGTGCACACACACACACACCAACATTTACCTGCAAACAACTCTTTAAGGTCTTGCACTGGACGTTCAAAAAAACATGGCAGTGGGTGTTGTTTTAGAGCCCCTGCAATGTGCCAACATTATCTCAGTGCTTTCCCTTTACTTCCTCAAGTCCTTACCACTCCACAGGGTAGATATCATTACACCCATTTCACAGAGCAGGAAGATAATGCTCAAGTGGTTAAAGAAATGGACTCACAATGATTAGGTTGCAAAGTTAGGGTTCATATCTAGCTCAATTCAACAACACTGTGCACCTTTAGAAACTGCCTGTGTTGGTGACAATTTACATGACAGTAATTCCCCTATTAAGTTATAGATTATTTGAACTGCTCCTCTTTCTCTCCACAAGCCATTGTACCATCAGGGAGTCCGTATCTGTGGTTTAGTTTAGGTTGCAACCTTTTCAGTCAGAACTTGTGTTGTCTTAGTAAGCCCTCACTCAAGCAATGTCGACGTGGCAGTCTGTTTTCTTCTCTGTTATACTCTCCTTCTCTTCAATGCAAGAGATATAAAATACTAAGATAATCACTTCAGCTAAGGGATGAAATTTCAGTCCTTTCATGATCTCTCTTGAATATACACAGTGGCTAGAGAGCATGGCATCCTCTCATATCAAAGCCAAAAGCTTTTCATTTGAGTGGACTGATGACAATAATCAATGTGTCTCTTTGATAATTTATTGGCATCATCATTAGTTTTTATCACAATTCTATTAACAGTGGAATTCTACTAACAATATAATTGTGTATATTTTTTATAAATATATCTTAAATACACAGAAATGTGATTGCAATACATGATTATCATAATAAATGTAAGTATCCAGGCAGTCCTTACTTTTCACACGTTGAGGGGTAGCTGCTACACAAAATGAGGACACAGTTCCAATATGCGTGAGGTTCCTCTGACAGGTTACTGTACAAAGTGGGTCACCATTGATTCAGTGTCAGGTGTGTACTTCATACTGCATTTGATGCTTTACCTAGGCTCTGTGTATTAGTTCGAGCTGTGATAGTCAAAGACCACAGACTGGGTGGTTTAAACAACAGAGATTTATTTTCTCAAAGTTCTGGAGACCAGAAGTCCCAAAGCAAGATTCTAGTCAATTCACTTTCTAGCGAGGACTTCTTGCTGTGTCCTCACATGACTGAAAAAGAAGGAAAGTAAGCTCTCTGTATCTCTGTTGGTAAAGGAATCCAATTCTGTCGGATCAGGGTCCCACCGTTCTGACCTCATTTAACCTTAATTATTTCCTTCTAGGCCCTGTGTTTAAGACCAGACACTTTGGGTGTTAGGTCTTTAGCAAACAAATTGGAGGTAAGGGGACACAGACATTCTGTCCATAGCTCTATGTGTGTAATCCTCACGAGAAACACATTTTACAGATGGAGAGACTCAGGCTCAAAGAAAGCAAGTCATAATCATGGTAGAGAAAAGGTTCAAACCAATACTTAAAATCTAAAAATCCACACTTTAGGGGCACCTGGATGGCTCAGCATCTGACTCATGATTTAGACTGAGGTCATGATCTCAGGGTTTGTGAGATTGAGCTTATAGCATGGAGTCTTCTTAGGATATTCTCTCTCTCTCTCTCTCCCTCCCTTCCTCCTCCTTCTCTTCTTCTTCCCTCTCTCCAATAAATAAATAAACCTTTAAAAATTAAAAAATAATAAAATTCATACCTTTACCACCAGCTATACGGCTTCCTGAACTTTATTCTGTGGCTCAAGACAATATATAAATGACAAGAATAGCTAAACTTGGTTGATCAGTTGTGTTACTCACTAAGCTACTTTGTTTTGTGTTGGCTCACTTTAAAAGATATACCTCAAGACAAATCAGTATCACTTAGCTTTTGAACAAATAGACCATAAACCAAAATGGAATGGAAAGTAAGTGGTTTTAAGTATGGTCAAGGGCTAGAAAGAGGAGCATCTTTTTTTTTTTTTTAATTGTAGGAACCTTTATTACCAAAGGTAAAAAATAACCTAAGAGCTATAGGATTGAAGTGCAGAAAGGAGGAATATTGGTTTAAAATACTATTAAATATGAATTTAAATGCAGTCATACGTGCTTAGGAAAGATACATATTAAGTATTTTAGATGTTCAGGACTTTTAATGCAAAAATAATATACCCACACTTTAAGCAATTCAAGCCATAGAAAGTATATGAAAATTTATATAAATATGCATATGGTGCTTTGTAAACAAAAACGACTCATAGACATCATGTTATGTGCTTGCTTTTTTCACTTAACATATAAGTTGGATATATTCTCATGTTGCTATATACAGATTTGCCTTGTTCTGTGAAACAATATCCCCTAGAAAAGTGATACCATCGTTCATTTAACTATGTCCCTACTGGTGGACACTTAGATTGTTTCTCACAATCACAAAAACAGAGCACTGAGCAGTTTTGCACTTCTGTCTTTAGACACATGAGCAGATAATTTATGTGATTTCTCTAGGATAAATGCAGTTACTGCGTCAAAATCACGCATAATCAGGATGTTGACAGATATTGCCAAATTAAATTCAAGATACATTTTCACATTTAACACTTCCAACGGTGCCTTCTACATGGAGTGTGACGAAATAATGCCATTGTTCTCACTGCACTGCCTACCTCTCCTTTGGTGACATTTGATCAGAGGCTTTAAGGAACTGATGGAGAGAGCCATGCTGCTGTGGAATGTGCTGGCAAAAGCAGCAGTCCACTGAATTTATCTGTGGACTTCGGGGAGGTAAACTGACATTCATTCATTGAAATGGTAGTTCCTTTCTCCTTTTCATTCTTCCAGTTCATTCCACAAACATTTATTGTGGAAGGCAAGGTGATGGCCACTAAGGATGTTCCAGAGGTGAATAGGACAAATACGGCCTCTCCCAGATTTGTGGGTGCTTCACCTTCCTTTTTTTGATAGGCAATTATTTTGATTTATGTTTTTAATTTACATGCAGCAAAATTCACTCCTTTTGGTGCATATGTTGCTTTTTAATTCAAACTTCGACTTGAACAAATAAAAACAACAAATTGTTGCTATTGGATGTGCCCTTTGCTATGATTTGAATGTTTGTTTCCCCCCTAATTCATTTGTTGAAATCCTAGTGCCCAACGTGATGATATTAAAAGGTGCAGCCTTTGGGGAGTACTTAAACCATGAAGGTGGAACCCTCATGAATGGGATTAGTGCTCTTATAAAAAAGACCCCACAGAGACCCGTAGGCCCTTCCACCAGGTGAGGACACAAGGAGAAATCTGCAACCTAGAAAGGGGCCCTCAACTGATGGTGCTGGCACCCTAATTTCAACTTCCAGCCTCCAGAATTGTGAGAAATAAATTCTATTGTTTATCAGCCCCCTGGGCTGTGACATTTTGTTACATCAGCCCAGATGGACTAAGACATCCTTTATCTTGTCAGTGAATAAAATCGGCTAGCCTAGAGTTCTTGGGCCCTCCTCAATACAAAAATTGAGGAGTCTTCCAATATGCAGAGTTCCCTAAATCAAAGGACTGTTCAGTTGAACTTATTGTTTATGTAAAATGGTGGACAGCTGTTTCTGTTTTGTCTGGTGTAAGCATTTGTAGCCTTTGAATTTTGTGCCTGCCTTTTCTGAGCCTTTCCCCTCTCCCACACCCCCCAGAGTTGAGAACCTTCTGTAATCATTATATGTGACAACTTAAGACTTTTTTTCATTATAACAAAGCAGAATGAATAAAAGGTATAGTCTTTTGAGCTGGAACTACATTACCAACCTGAAGCTCTGGAAAATGCTAATACTCAGTATATTAAAAGGACAGCCAGCTTAGCCTTCTTAATGCCCATTTGCCTGAATTTATGAGATAGCATTCTTTTCAGCTGGGTATTTTTAAAATTATCCAGCAGGGAGTGAATCAGGTTTTTTTTGGTCGCCAATTCATTAAAAATTTCAGTCATACCCAGCAACTCAAGTGAGACCTTCTGCCTTTCAAAAAACGTTAAATACCCAAAGAGCAAATGGGACTATATTCTTTGGACCTGTGAGTGAGGGCTGATGCACTTGGGAAGGACACAGCTTCCAAACCCAACACACCTAACCCCATTCCAAGTCCTTATGTCCTTACCTGGCAAGCAGTTGAACCCTCGGGAACCTTGGCTAATGAGCTTGACCTCCCATGGCTGTTTAGCCCCTTAAGATTAACCTTCCTTTCCCTTTTATGAACTTCTAGAAGTGTGTGGTGAAGAATAGAAGCAACCCCTTTACCCACTGAGAAAGAATTGAGAATAAGCGCTTTATTTTTATTTTTANTTCCCCCACCATTTCCCCCCTTCTTCTCCCCCTTGTTCCTCCGTCAAGTTCCTCCTAATCCTCCTATACGTGTCAGGCACAGAGAATAAGCTTTTGATGTCTGGTTTCAGTAGTAAATGACTGTGTTTTCAAATAAATATGAAACTGACCTGATTGTTGCTTAGAGATATAAGGTAAATTCTTATAGGGTAGTTTTTTGGATAAAGTCCTCTTTTCAGTACTTAGGATAAATGAATTTTTTAAGGAGAAATGAATTTTTTAAGGATAAATGAATTTTTAAAAATTGCTTCTTCTAGAAAAGAGTTTACAATGAGATTACTTGAATACCTTAAAAATAGGGAAAGAATGAAAGCTGTAGTATCCATTCATCCAACAAAGCCATCGTTGTACACACTTAGGCACTAGCAGGGAACAAAGTTGCCCCAAATCCCTGACCTCTTGGACCTGACATTCTTGAAGGGGGGCCAGACAATACAAAATGAATAAGGAAATGATGTAGTGTGTGGGAGGATGTAAGGTGCTATGGAGAAAGAAATAATTAGGGAAGAAGGTGGAGGAATTGTAATGTCAAACTCTAATGCAGAAAAGAAATGCTGATTATGAGTTATGATTATAACTTGTATTATGTGATACATGTTATATAAGGCCACTTTTCATAATCTGGATCGTATCTGAAGCATTCTCTTTTGTTTCTTGAGGAGATGACAAAAATGTCACTGTATAAAGACTGCACTCTTCTTTGAGCCTATCTGCCTAAAAAGTCTAGTATTTATGCCAACTCAAGTTAGGAGGGTAGAGCATGAAATCTCAGCTGATGTACTTGATAAGGAGAATCCAAGTATGGTAAAGTTGTTTTTAACTTTCCTTACAAATAAGGTGACATCATCTTTGCATCTTTAGTGGTGAAAGCATTTGACCCAAATGAATGAAGTGGGCACAAATAATAAATCTGGGCTTGACTTCACAGAGGCATCCGGTGGGATGAAGATCTGCTGTGTCCAACCAAGCAGTAGATATGAAAACAGTCTTTCTGATGTGAAGGGGAGAATCCAAGGGTACCCAGAGCATTTATTATAAGTTTAAAGTTAACTGAAAATCTTCCCTTAGTTTAAAAGTAAAGAAAGGCTGTATATATTGGGTTAAATTAGCCTTGGGGTAAACAGATCAATTCTATAGGATAGAAAATATTCTGTAGAACAGTTGGTAAACTGCAGATGAATTTAACTAAGGTAACCATATACGAATAATGCTATCCAGTGATTTCGAATGAGTCATCTGCAAGACAGCTACAGGATATTTAATGCCAGTGGTTTTATTAGCCAACAGGAATTGGGTGATTGTTATGAAGAGAGCAAAATCACATTTCACACTCCGTTCCTTTTGAAGAAGGTGGCTGAGTTCTCTGAGTTCCAGTCACAGCCTTCTCTTCCGTCTCCCTTCCTGTTTTAGGGGGAGCACTCTGCCTTCTGACTGCTGTTTGGAAGCAATAACCACACTGCAATTTATTCGCTTTCATAGTAAAACAAAATAAGATGGATAAACAAAAACAATAGAAATGAGAATAATATATTAATCACAAAGGCAGATTGTACTATTGTTTATGAAACTAGATTTTGCCTTCTCCCTTTACCTTTTTGATCAGCTATAAGATACTTTTGAAGCTTCATTTTCTTCCAGGCAATTAGAATATTGTTATTGCAGCAAGGAGGCTCCCAGTTGAGAGGAAGCGTAATCCTGTGACATGTTTAATGTGAAATGCTTGTCTGCATCATGGAAGGTGTTGCCAAAAGGTGACTCCAGGGAGATCAGTTTTTGAAGTCCTGTAAAGCTGGAGGCAGAAACCTTAACCAGGGCACATAGGCTTTGACTCTGCTTTCTTTCCTTGATGAGGATATGGCCTCCCTAGAGATGAGTTTGCTGCAAGAATCAAGAGATCACGGTACTTGTAAATAATCCTGCTGAGCAGAAGCCCGTATAGACGTGGTGCATAGATTTTTTTCCCCAATACCACTTAAGGCTAAATATATGGGGCCACATCATAGCACAAATTGGGCTTTTGTTTCAAATCTGACATAACTCTATCCCAGAGGGGAATGTGTGCAGCTGTTGGGTATCCTGGGAGTAAGGGAAGACCTCTTAATGAAATGCTGTATCTGATGCTGAACGGTGGACCCATATCTACAGTTCTGTGTCTTTTGGAACATGGAGAAGGAGCACATATAAGCTATTTTCCCGAACTCTCACCCCTCAAATTCCACGGTAACAATGCTTCGTGTTTCATGGTTTTAATGCTATAACTTTCACTCATGCACCATCTTCTGTCCTTGTGCGTATTTCCTTTAAAATAACAAAAATTAATGTGCCCATAACATAAAATGCCATAAAAATAATAAAATGCTCTGATATGTATAAATGAAGCCCTGGAAAAATAGCTTATTTTGTAGACTGTTTGCTTCCAAATCTGAGTGCTTTTATCAAACATTGATAAGTATGTTTGTACACATTTCATCCTAAGCCAAAATAGAGTAAAAGTAAAGTGTTGAGCCAAGTTCTCTTACCTCAACTATTTGCCTATTCTGAAGGAGTAATGCCTTGATTGGCATTAGCTTCTTTAGCTCCTAAAGAAACAACTGACTGAGTTATATGTAATTACAACATGCAATATGAAATTAATCACTTATCAGATATACAATGAGCAGGATATACTCTAGGGTTTCCCAGCCTGGGCACTCTTGACATTCTTTGCTGTAGGGTACTGTGCTGGGCAGAGAAGGAGACCAGCATCCCTGGCCTCTGCCCACTAATGCCAATAGCACCCCAACCACCTGCCAGGTGGTACAAGTATGTCTCCAGACATTGTAGAACTGCTCCTGGTGTGCAAAATCGCCCACTGGCATATAGTGGGTAAAAATAGCTACAGTACAGTACAGAGATTTCAAATGGTACAGACCATGCCTTCAAGACATGTGAAGGGGAGGGAGGTGGTTTCCCGTGAGAAATATGGGGAGGCTACAGGAAGAGGTATGATTTGGCTGGTTCTTGAAGTTAGTATAGGATTTTGTATTCAACTGTGGCTTGCTTATTGGTTTACTTTTAATGGTATCTTTTCCAATTGGTGTTTATATTTGAAATATGCCCTCTTGGTTTCAAAGCTGTTTAAATTTCTAAATATGCCAAAATTATAATTTGTGCATGAATTAAAAATGGAGAGAATTTAAGTAATTTTTATTTCCTTTCTAAAACCAACACTGAATTATTTCTGAACTTAATAATGTAGCTTTTATGGAATTAGAGCATCTGGGGGTGATTGGACTGTGTATAAACTTGCTGTTCTCCATTTGTAAATACCACCAAAAAAAAGTCACTTGGCATCATTTTACTGAAAAGGAAATAATATAACCGACCTTGTATCAATAATGTTACCTTTTGGCAGGACCTCCTCAGAACTCCCCTCCCAAGAAAAAGCGAAATTTATGTCAAGTCATTTAGACATTTTATCCTGTATCCAGTGCATCTTGTCCAGATAAAAAATACACAGTTGACTGTAGCTTTAACTTTGAAGACATCGCCTCTATCAAAGGAAATGACCTCCTAAAATTACGTCATGTTTGAAAAGCAAATGTTATTGCATTCTGCTGTATTGAGATGTCATTCTTTTTTTCCCTTAAATAGTTTATTGTCAAGTTGGTTTCCATATAACACCCAGTGCAAGTCATCCTAAAAGACTTCTTTTCTGGATAATTCAGATCTACAAAGTTTGGTGAACATAGACTCATGATTAATCTCACACATTTGGTTAAGCGTATGGCTGATCATTGGTCAATCAGACTTAATAAGAGATGTTACCAAGAAAAGAATGACATCTTGTGCTCATCCCAACAAGTGCCATGTGCTTAACCAAATGTGTGAGATTATTCATGAGTCTATGTTCGCCAAACTTTGTAGCTCTGAATTATCCAGAAAAGAAGTCTTTTAGGATGACTTGCTCTTAACTTCTACTTAAACAAATTAACATTCTCTTCTAGGTAAAATAATTGTGTCACTATCAATATCACTGCATAACAAATTAAATTATAGGATTATGGCAGAAGCTGTGTTTGGATAGAAATACTACTACCAATGTACCACAAAGCATATTAGTTCATGAATTCGATTACTTCATAAATCAAAGACATCTGAATAGTTTAATGCATTCCACCAATGTAAATTTACGAATTGCAAATACTCAACAAGGCAAAATGTTCATAAGAGACATGCCTTGTACAGGACCCAGGATCTAAGTTCTCAAAAAGTGTTTGAAATAAGCTCTTTATGCTAATAGCTATCCTGAAATATGATGGATAGAAGACTTTCTCAATTGTGAATTTTGCTTCAGTAGTTTTTCTCACTTTGACTCTGGCTCTGGACTTCTGTTATTAATTATTAACAGAAATTCTTTTGAAATTATCTTGCAAGGAGAATTCTATGAATAGGACAGTACATGATTGGTCTCTTATTCAGCTCTACTGGAAGGCAAGGTAATAGCCCTAATATTTTTTAGGATCCCTTCTAGTGCTATAATCAATCCTAAAGTTATATGGCAAAACTTGCTGATTTCAGAGAGTCTATGTTAAAATCACTGTAACAAGATGAAAGATTCAGCTTATGGCTTTAGATAGAGTGTGAGGGGACAAAATTTGGGCCATAAGTTAAATGGAAGGTGATAGAATGTTTGATTTTTTTTTTAAATTTTTTAAATGCTTTTATTTCTTTCTGAGAGAGAGAGAGACAGCGTGAGCAGGGGAGGGTCAGAGAGAGAGGGAGACACAGAATCTGAAGCAGGCTCCAGGCTCTGAGCTGTCAGCACAGAGCCCGACGCGGGGTCTAACCCACAGACCATGAGATCGTGACCTGCGCCGAAGTCAGATGCTTAACAACTGAGCCACCCTGGCGCCCCTAGAATGTTTGAAATGGCAACACCTGTCTTAAATATTTTTACTGGAGGAAGAGTGCTGGATGTTCTGGGGGCTCATTCTTTTTTGCTGCATTTTATTTTTCTTTGTTGTTCACAGAAATATGAGGTAAATGAAAACTCCTTCACATCTATGCAGCAGAAATAGGAAAAAGAATGAATGACATGACTGCTAGATAAAGCAAGCACCTAAAATAATTGCTGTAAGCTACTCAGAGATTTATTGTGAATTAGATTGCAGGAATGTGCATGATGAAAGTGGCATCTGTCATTTTAAAACAATATAGGAATTTATCTTAAAATGGATCCATGTGCACTGCTTCAATTGACAGGTTTTTAAATTTTGATGGTAATTTTATCACTACCAACTCCCAAGCCCCAGTATTTTATGTGCCGTTTGCTTTGGGATTTTCCTTGAATTAAAAATTGAACAATCTTATTGCTGTGCAGAGAGGATTTCATTACTTTCAGAGGTGACCTTCCAGATTCTATTAGGACAAGAAAATAGCCTTTAACAATGTCACTCAAAACCTATCTTTCTCTACTGGCTTCACCTCATTCTAGCATCTTCAGATACTCTAGAAGCTCCTTCTTTGACATTTTTTCTTCCCTCTGTCCTTCCTACCTCGAGTCAGTAATAGAAATGTGTTAAGGTTGTTTGGATGTCTTCCTTATCACTTTTTGTATGATTCTGCCACTTACATTTTTGTTGCCTCAGCCCTTCAGTTTGAAAGTTAGTACTTTGAATATAGGAATTGAATATTCTCTTCCTTTGTAACTGCTGAGAGAGCTTAATTCAGATCCCTGTACCCTAATGGGCATCTGATATTATTAGCTCGTTCTTTCTGATGAGATATCTCATTATTCCTTTAAAGACTACCTTGACTTATCATGCATTATTTTTTGCTATCCATAAGAACCACAAACCAAGTATAAATCAACTGTTCTCAGCTTTCCTGTTGAAGATGTACTAGTGATAAAGGAAGTAGAACTTTTATTCATTTTACTGTATAACAAGTCATCATATATTTTTTTTATTTTAAAGTGATATCAAAGTGTGCATCCAACCCAACGTTCTCAGCTCAGCCCAATTAACGTCTATAAGGAGTCATATTTTTTAATTGCTTCAGGAGAGTTTCTAATCTCATAAGCTTTCTGAGGCAACCTTCTTGAAGATGGTATCTGATTTCATCTGCTCCAGGATTCCTTAATCCAGTTTTTTTTTCACCTAAATACATCTATTTGCACCCACCTCCTACTCTGCATGAAACTACTTAAATACTGTTCTCTATAATTTCCATTTGAAATTAAGCAAGACCATGAAAATAGCATATACAAAAATATAATAGCAGTTAATAGGCAGTTTCTGGAATCCTTTCTTCTCTCAGGAGGGATTGTATAACTAATGGAATATGAGAGATTTGGAAAAGCAGCATGGAAAATAACTTTATATTTGAAAATGGAGAGTGAAAGTTATGCAAAAGGATGTTGAAGAAATGAGGTCTATTTATCTGAAAAAACAACAATGATGAAACACAGTAATTTGGTGACTGTTTTGAATTATATAAAGAATAATGACCACTGTTTTTTTCTCCATGCATGGACAGATATTTTATTTTTTTAAAGGAAATACCTTTAGATGGCAAAGATTAAGGTTAGATAGGATGAAAATATTCCCCAAATGAAGGCTGTTATGTGTAAGAATGATTTATTTATAAGGACTGTGGAATTGTTTCATTAGGAAGTCATAAGAATGAGGAAGACACAAAAGTGTCTGAAATGATGGGGACTAAATGACATTTTAAAGAGCCTCCTATTTTAATGGTTTTTAAGATTCCTTTCCATTTATTATTTAATTTCTTTATTAACTTTCCTGATTCCATCAGATTTATCATCATCTCATGACTAAAGGTTTTTAAACCTTCATTACAGAAGAGGAGAGAACACTTCAATGTTCAGTTATTTTTTTGGAATGCATATTTTTGTCCCCTTTTCTTCTGTTTTTTTCTTCTTTTATTGCTTCTTTTATTTTTCTTCTTTTTTTGCTGTCACTCCAATCAAGGCAAATCACTAGCTCCAAAATAACAAAATAATCCAGATTTATTGGATGGCCTCTTCTAGCCAGTATTAACATAGGGTCAACATTTAAGAATATTTATAGTGGAAAAGGATGATTGTAGCTGAAATCCAGCAGAGATAATCTTTCTCTGGGTCTTTATTAACATACAGAATTAAGTTTTTGCTTTCAGAGCAAACAAAGTGAGTTGTATTTTAAAACTGAGGTTTTCAGAGTGGAAATTTCTGGATTAGATGCTGTTTTCAATGTGTGTGTGCATGCGTGTGTATGTGTGTGTTGTGAAATTTTTTTAATTCACATCACTTTAGGACAACAGTGATTTTTCTTAAATTTATAAAAGGGAATAGTTAGCAGTGAGTTAAACTTGTAAGAAGAAGGGTCAGAAGTGGACATTTATAAAAACCCTAGATTGGAAATTGAACTGTGGACCTGTTAATTGAGAACTAGAAGGTGAAAACTTTGAAATATATCCCTAAAGTCATAATGTCCTTCTTTCTTCCCTTATTCTGTCTAATCCTGACCTTTTATTTTTATTTTCATATTTATTTTAGTTACAAACAGCAATAATGGTCATCTATCTAATATGAGAGGCAGGAAAAAACTTTGTCAGCTGAAATAAGCTAGAAAGTGGTATAATGAGTGAAAAATAAAATTCACTGTCTGTGAAAAATGAAAAAAAAAAAAAAGAAATGGACATTTCTGTATCACAAAACTACACACTCCAAAGCAGAATTACTGAGACCTTGTGTAAACTGACACTTGTATCAAGCACTATACTTTGGATACTTAGAGAGTCATGATAATATTAACACCCAGGAGATTTGTAAAAGCTTTCAGATGAATCACACAAACACACATGTATGCATGCATGCATGTACCATCTACTGTACACACACAAATTGTTTCAGAACTACAGAAAGGAAATTGAGGACCTGAATTTCCATTTAACTGTTTGCTATTGAGACAAGATTACATAGATCTTCTTGGCCACACTGAGGTGGTTTGGTGGGGTGGGTTTTTTTCTCTTTTGGTTTATTTTGTTTGTTTGTATTAACATGTCATATGTTCAGTATAAAGTATTCCCATATCACAGACTCTTGAAGAGAGGCTCCAACTTTATGGAGAATCCTTAAATACCATGGACAGCTGCAGCTTTCTTCCTGCAGGTATGTAGTTTAACACTCAGCAACCAGTGAAGAACAAATTCAGGACTCATAATCCACATGTTTACTATGAAATTTCGCCTCGCATTTTCAGACGAGGCTATCTCAGGTGAGCACTTCCATTTCAAAGGGGCTCTTCCCACTCAATTGTTGAACACTTTGTGTACCATCTTCTACAAGTCCTTTTGTAGTATCCGGTAAATTATTGTAGATTCTCAGAGTTAAATTGATGTCCCAGAAGTTAAACCTAGCCTTCTTCAGTTTTGTTTGGCACACACAGGGATACAAGATAGCAAGGTAAGAATTTCTGGTATTGGTTGGTTATAATACCAACAACATAGTATCTACCCATCTATCTCCACCCTGCTTCCTTCATTAATGTTAGCTTCCTGTCCCCTGTAGGAATATTATTGTGTGAACCATATCACAGAGCTCCAATAGAATTTTAAGGGACTCCAGAGTTGTCTCAAATAAAGACTAAGACCCTGAAGGATTTTGTGGCTTGCTTAAAGTCACATAACATTGTACATGTATGTATTGCTAAACATTAGTTCCCAGTGTGATCGACTCTATGATGTACATTAATGGAAACTCAGAGAGAGAATAGTCCAGAAGGGTAGATAATAGTATGAGACAAAACATTCTGAGTCATTGAGATAGTTACATGAAGTTTCTTTAGGTTTGAAATCCATTTTACTTGGTCAGTGAAATTGCTTACTTATAAATACTCTCAAGATTTTAACTTAATCAAAAATGAGACTCCAGGGTAACTGGGTGGCTTAGTTGATTAAGTGTTTGACTCTTGATTTTTGCTCAGGTAATGGCCTCATAGTCAGGGGATCAAGCCCCATGTCAGCATGGAGCCTGCTTGGGATTTTCTCTCTCCCTCTCTCTCTGGCCCTCCCCAGCTTTCACTCACATGAATTCTCTCAAAAAAAATTCAACCCAGGCTAATTCTTGTCATTTTCTGCTCTGCTTTTCACCTTCTGGACCCTCTCTCTTCTGCCATTAGTTTTAAATGCAAATGCTCAATTCCTCTCATTTTTCAGCCTCAGTTCTCACCCTACACCAAAGGTATAGGAGTCAAGATGGTGAAGGCATCTTGAAAGCACTGAGTATCATATGAAAGCACTGCCAAGAGCTCAGATAAAACAACAAAAAAAGCACGATATAGAATAGTCTAGGTCAGATATGAAACAGGACAATAGTGCTTAAAGAAATTAGAACTGGGTAACAAATCATCTACCAGGTTTTAAGATGTTAGCCATGCTTCCTCTCCCACTAATTTGGTGGCAAGAGTGTTGTGATAGGTCCCTTGAGGAATAGTGAGACTCTCCTGACCCTAAGCACGGTGCTGGTAACCAAGGAAAAGAATGTCTTATGACTGTGAGCACCGTGGAAAGAAACTATGCCTCAGAAAATGTCAAACAATAAAGTCTTAGCAGTACATGCCCAGAAGGAAGATTCATCAGGAACCCTGGCATTTGGGATATTATATGAAGTGGAGGTGGAAGGGAGCTGGTGAGACTCACTTTGCAGAGGACTTATTGCTTTCTGCCAATATTCTGTTTGACAGCTTGTTGCAGCTGGGTTCTTCTTTCTCATACAAGTGAAATGTGTCAAGGGAAATGTGTCCCACTTTTCTCAGACCAGTTCTGAAATTTCAAAAGGCAAGACTCCTGTATAAATGCAAAGAGAGTCATGAGGGAAATAAGTTGAAACCACACTTTAAAGTTCCAAAAGTCGAAGAGGGGTGAAAATGGGTCATCTTTTAATGAGATGATAGAAAGGCATTCCCACAGTGGGAACTGTTGATTCAAGTATTGGAACAGGCATGAGATTCATCTCCCATTTGAGATGTCCAGTGTCTGTGATACAGTGACCATAAGCCTAGCTATCAATAAGGGCTAGAGGTGCCAGTCTAAGACAATGAGACATTGAAAATCTAATGCTTAAACCTTTTTATGGAAAAACCTAATCCAGTATAATCACTGCAAGGTGCTTCAAATTATTTTAGCTCTAGAAAAAGAGGAGAAGCTGTAGAGAACAACAAAGAAAGTAACTCAAAAGCCAGGTAAAAAATTCAGAATCTCAAGCAGTATATTGAGCCCTGATCAGGTGAAGTGGATCTTATGTAACTCTGTTTATCAGTTTAACTTTCAAGTTTAGATAAATTTGTATTGACTTCCATTTTTCTAGAATCCTAAAAAATTTAAATAGGCATATGTTGTTGTTGTTGTTGTTATAATGCTCATAATGACCTCTGAGGCAAATATTTTGGCAGTATCTTTTTATTAAGTGCATGTATCCTCATTCTTTGAAAATTAGAAATCCGTATAGAATTCATATGGCAATTCTTGATTAATCAAAGAATTAAATTGACCTAACCATTTCATTCTACCACCATTTCCAAATAAACTGGAGTATACTGGGCTATTTATGAAGCACCTTTCTCCCATGGAACTTTAGTAGAGGTCTCTTTCTGATCTAACATTCCCCTCCTCCCCTTTTTTCTGAAAATGAGAATCAGTGAGTCAGCACAGTACATTCAAGGTTGCAGAGAAATATATGGCAAAGCTTAGTGCCCTTTGGCCTGTTTCCAGGATGCTATTCATTAGGTCTTACTTACTAATTCTGCCTCTGCATTTTGTCAAATGATGTGAGTGTACCTGGTGTCTCCGGAAAAGCTCTCACTGTTTCTGGCAAAGTGAACTGCAGTAGTTCATCCATTATGCAGAACTCAGATGTCAGATTACAAACAGCTTCAAGCATCCGGAATAGCACCAAACCAGGTTGGATGAGAGAGAGGTGAAGTGCTGGGGACAGATAAATGTGTGTTTTAAAGGATTATTTGTCCAGACTTGGAGCGGACAAGAGTGACAATGGTAACCAAGAAGACTTAGAAACCTAGAGATTATATAGTACCCTGGACTGACCAGACTGAGAGCATGAACACACAAGCGTAAAGACATGACACAAAAAAAGAAGATACTGGAAGCATATAATGGGTGACAAAAAACAGAGGGGTAGGGCAAGGAAGAGGCTGTTTGGATGAGAAGGATGATGGTGGATGTAAGATGTAAACACGGGAGATTGTGACTAAGGATCAAGCAGAGATGGCGAGAAGAAGGCTTATCAAAAAATTACTATAGATCCAGCAGTCTCACAAGACAGGATTGGTCCAAAAGCAGCGATCAGACATCAGCCCTAGGATAACCCTGCTGTCCAGGGTGGGGAGGGTCATATTTCAGATGAAGATAAATTGGATCATCCCAGGGATCACACAGGGGTGTTACTGCATATAGAGTTTATTGAAAGCCCTCAGACATGTGACTCAATACCGGCTAGTGACCATGAGGCGAGAGACCTTGTTCTATCGCTGGGACTCACACATTGCCTGGAATATGGTAAGCCCACAATATGCATGCTGAGTGAAGTAATGAATGAGCCATCATCATTGTCATCTGGTAGAGTGTTTGGCTGTAGGGTAGTGGAAACATGCATTTGGATTGGGAGTGATGTTGTAGACAGCATCCTGCAGTGTGGACTGGGAAAGGCAAAGGGAAATACGAATAGGAAATGGAACCCAAGCCTGGGAAACCAAGCCTGATATGTTATTCATTTTTCTCTGTTGTATAACTTGGTTAGAAAGAGATGCTCTTCATAAGCCTTCTAATTTTATGTTGTATCTTCTGTTGATGTATTGCACAAGCCACTATCCTTGCTGAATGGGGGTACCTCTTCAATTTCAGTATTTCTCAGTAAAAAGAGAGAACACCTTTCCCTTCCCCTCCCACCACAATGGCTTGCAACTGAAAACAGTGTGAAAAGACCTATGTTAAAGAGCAAATTAGAAAAACAACTGATTCTTAGTTGACTAAGGTGTTGGGTATTTTCTGCTAGGTACTTTGACTGGTTTTAACTTTTATAAATAGCCAGCATATAATGCAGCTATATAAGAATTGTCAGTTATTTATTCCTTTCATATAATTCATTTGTAAATAGTCCCCCCACCCTCAGAGTAACATATATTAGTGTGCCCTGGCCATATTTTCCAAATTCGCTCTGGTTTGTGCCTGGGTTTTAACACAATGAGGACACACTGACCAAGATGCAGGGGCTAGTCTTACAGACTCATAGAAAATAAAACCTTTACATTGTAGGAAAAATATCTTTAGTACAGAGCTTTCAGAGGAGTCGTGGTGTTGATTCCAAAAGACAAGCTAATGCATAGATGGATGAAGAATATTTCCCAAGAGGTTTCATCATTTTTTCATACCTTCAGGGAAAGATTATTTCAAGTTTGAGTCTTACTTGAGGATACTTCAGCTGCTCTCCAGCTAGGCAGTTATGGCTTTAACCTTGAAGGGGCAGGATTACTATCTCAGATCATTTTTCTGCCTGCCCATGTATCCACTGGGATACTATTTAGAAAGGAAAATACAAGAAACATCTGCTACGTTCTACAAATACTACACAAAACATCCAAACTTATTGTCCATTAATGCATTTTGTAGGCATCTAGAATTCTTTTCCAAGTCGAACATTGGGGAAGGCTTCAAGAAAAATATAGTCAGATGTTAAATCTCTGGTCATGTTTGTTTTCTGATGGTGCTAGTGGACTTAGAAAGAGAAAATGAGGCACTTGATGAGTCGGTTTTCCCCACTTCTTCTCACATACATTCTTGGGCTAAGAATGAGGAATTTTCCATTCAAAGGAAATAGTTGAGTGATGTGAGTTGCAAAGAGGAGTGATGGAGAGATCACAAGATTGGGAAGGTTAATGAGAAGCTAATAGGATTTTAGGAAAAGAGCAAAGAAGTATTTGTTTGTTTGTTTGTTTGTTTTAATCAAGAGAACCCCAGAAAGGAAAGGCTACTTTCAGTCTTGGATTCAGCAATTACTTTTGAAAGAGACAGGCTTTTGACATTGCCATCATGGTTCTGCCCATGCTGCACTTTACCTGTGAGAGAAGTACTAGGGGCTACTTTTGGAGTCCTAACCCCACAACCCTGACCTGCATTCACCCTTGCTTATGCTTATGCACAGTTTAACAAAAGAACCCCTGTTCATAAGAATGACCATAAGTTGGGGTACCTGGGTGGCTCAGTCAGTTGAGTGTCCTACTTCGGCTCAGGTCATGATCTCATGGTTCATGAGTTTGGGCCCCTGTCAGGCTCTGTGCTGAGAGCTCAGAACCTGGAGCCTTTTTCAGATTCTGTGTCTCCCTCTCTCCCTGCCCCTCCCCCACTCACCATCTCTCTCTCTCTCTCTCTCTCTCTCAAAATAGACATAAAAAAACTAAAAAAAAAATGACCATAGATCATTAACACACACACAATTACAGATGTTCTAGTATAAAAGAGAGGGAAGTATTGTGTGTTTCAGAAAGATTTTAATTAGTGAAAACTTGGAAAATGTGAAAGGATTACATAATTTTTTAAAGTTTTGTTTAATGTATTCAGAAGTTATTCCCTAGAGATTTTCAGGAGATAGGGTGGTACAGAACTCATTTAATAGCTGGCTAGAATCAAGTTCTTTAGGAATATTCTGAGCATTCATAAAGCTCTACCAGCAGTCAGGAGATAAGTTTACCTCCTTCTCCAAAATGTACAATTTTTTTTTTTGGCACTTGTAATTTCTCTTGAATACTTGCAGTTCTTTCCAGAAGAAAGTCAGCATTGTAGAAATCAGTCTAACATGCCTGGAGGAATTCAAAAAGAACACAACAAATTAGAAAAAAATACAGTGAATTTTACAATTAAGTAAAGACTTCAGTATATGAATAAATTTACTAGGGCTAGAAACTAGGTAATACCCACTCAATTGATAGGCCTAACATCGCAGTGATGCTCATAAAAACATTTTAGAAACACATTTTCAACTTGTAAGGGTGAAGGACAAATGCAGGTCTTTAATCAGATACTTTATATAATTATGAGAATGCTTTTTGCTCATTGGCAAGCAGATATTGATATTTGTAATGGGTGAGAACATAGTTTCTTGATATGAAATGACTAATTTTAGGTCTCAAAAGTCCATTTTATTCCTAAATGTGACTGACAAATACATTTAAAATGTTTTATTTCTGCATTTGAAGCATCCTTTTAGAGAAAGTGGGTAAAAGTGTGCCCATTATTAGAAACTTTCCTAAAACCTTGTGATTGTTATATGTAACAATCAATACAAATTTCAATAGCAAAGTAGAGTTGAAGCCTTCTTGTTGGTAGCAGCTTTCCATTCCCCTAAAATGAGAACTTTCTGTTTTTCTTCCAACTATTTATTTATTTACTTATTTATTTTAATTAAAAGAATTTTAATGTTTTATTTATTTCTGAGAGAGAGAGAGAGAGAGAGAGAGAGATAGATAGCATAAGCAGGGGAGGGTCAAAGAGAGAGGGAGACACAGAATCTGAAGACAGGCTCCAGGCTCTGAGCAGGGCTCAAACCCATGAACCATGAGATCATGACCTGAGCCAAAGTTGGACACTTAACCGACTGAGCTACCCAGGCACCCCATCTTCTGACTATGTAAAGAGAACCTGCCTCCTTCATTCATTCGACAGATTTTTATAAAACATCTACCATTGTCTAGGTCCCAGGTATTGGGGCTACAGCAGTGTACAAAACATTGAAGGCAGACAATAAAAAACTATCTGATATAACATTAGCTAGTGATAAACACTATGACAAAAGCTAAAACAGAGAAAGGAGACAGAGAGAGATGGGGTTTCCATTTTAGCCTGGGTTTTTAAAAAAGTTCCCCAGAGGTAACATTTGAGTACAGATCTCAATTAAGTGAGAAAGTGAATCATGCAAATATCTAGGGCAGTGATTCCTCACTGGGGGTGATTTGTCCTCTCAAGGGACATTTGGCATTTGGAAATGTCTTTGGTCGTCACAACCGGGTCTGGCGGTGGGAAGGTGCTACTGACATCTAGGGAATAAAGGCCGGAGACACTGTTAAACAATTCTACAATGCACAAGACAGCTCTCATAACAAAGAATTCTTCAGCTCAATATGTTAACAGCACTGAGGTTAAGAAACCCTCATCTAGGGCAAGAACATTCCACCACAATCCACAACAGGTCCCAAGTTGGGAACTTGCTTGGCACATTTGACGAAGACCTAGGGGGGTTGTTTGGCTGGAACTCAATGACGAAGCATATTTACCAGGAAAATAATTTGAAAGAGAGCTCACAGCCAGGCCACATAAAGAGAGCTCACAGCCAGGCCACATGGGGTAACAGTTAAGACCTCTGCTTCTGTGTTCTCCGCCGCAACTTCTCCCTCTGCTAAACTCCTATTCTACAACTCTTTTCTCAGAGAACTAGCCAGCTTTGCTAACAGATGCCTTAGGAAGCTGACTCTGGGCTTTTGTGAAAGAAAAACTTTTTACCTACTTGTTTACCTAACGAGTTGGTTCTCCCCAGCTGTGTTGCCCAGTGATGGTGATCTTCAAGTTGGCTTTCTGAAGATCTGGAAGATCAGTCCACGGAAGTTCTAGAATGGAGCTCTACAATATGGTAATCTAGTTACCTGTGGCTATTTGAATTTAAATTAACAGAAATAGATCGTTAGAAGTTCAGTTCTTCAGAGGTGCTAGCCACTCTATAAGCACTCAACAGCCACATGTGGCTATGAGTGCCATATTGGACTCATATTGGCCTCATTGGAGATATGATGCATTTCATCATTGTTATATTGGGCAATACTGTTCTCAAGTAATTAAATATTAATCCTACAAGGCACCTTTTCATTGAGCAGGGTTTTTTTGTGAGCGATAATGAAACTAGAACCAACAAAGTTTAACTGATATGCCTACAGTAACGGTCTCCATGTATCTTTGCCCCATAAAAAACCCACCCCAACACTTAGCATCTTAAAACAGAAATCGCTTGGGGCGCCTGGGTGGCTTAGTCGGTTAAGCGTCTGACTTTCGCTTAGGTCATGATCTCGCGGTTCGTGGGTTCGGGCCCGGCGTCGGGCTCTGTGCTGACTGCCAGCTCAGAGCCTGGAGCCTGTTTCAGTCTGTGACTCCCTCTCTCACTAACCCTCCCCTGCTCGCACTGTCTCTCTCTCTCCTAGAAATAAGTAAAACATTTAAAAAAAAAACCAGAAATCGCTTATTTAGTTTAGTTCTGTGGGTCAGCAGTTTGGTCTAGACTCGGCATGGTGGTTCTAATTTTGGCTGGGTTCACTCACGGCTGCTGGGTCAGCTATTAAGTTAGCTGGGAGTGGTTGGTCTAGCATAGCCTTAGCCATGGTGCTCATTATCTTCCTCTACATGTCTGGCATTCCTAGCAGACCACTTTGGTCTGGTTCGTGTAGTGGTGGTGGTGGGGATTATCAGAAAAAGGCTATAGACCAGGTTTACAACTCTCACATCACCACTTCTGTTTCATCATAATGACCCAAATCCACAGTCAAAGGGTAGAGAAATTGACTCTTGATGGAAGGAGCTGCAAAGAATTGTGGCCATTTAAAAAAAATTTACTGCCATCCCACAGGTAATAAGTTGAAAGTTGGAACTCAAACTCAAGTCTGGTACGTCTAGTGGTGTTACTCTAAATTCCTCAAGTTTTCCTGTCCACTTTCTCTGACGCCTTCTAAGTCCTGTTCCACTAGAACTTATGTTTTTGATTTCCCATACCTTTAGATATTAAAAAAAAAAACACAGGAGCTTTGATTCTAGCAAATAGTATACTCAGTATTCAACTCATTCTCTCATATTACTCTGTACAGGAAAATTATAGATAACTTTAAGTAAGTAATTAATGAATGGAATTTATTTTATAAAATATATAGGAAGAGTTTTTTATTTTAAAACTTGGATGTAAGTGGTAGTCAAAAAAGTAGTGATCTTAAAGCCTGATTTTGGAAGTGGAGATACACAGAGGGTAATTGACCTAAGAAGCTGGAGCACAGAGGAGTCTCAGAGTGGGGACAGAAATGAAAACATAGGGTCAATGCTGTTGTGGTGGGTGGAAGAAGACTGTAAAAGATTAGAAGCTCAGGTATCCAGTGCAGGTATTTAGTGGACTCATTTGACATGGCTATAGTCACTGCTTTCTTATGCTATTAATCCTTTAAAAAATTATGTTGAAAATTCTTCTATGAAAATCCAAGCAACCTTTCTTGAAAGTAAGTTGGCAGAATGTATTAAAAGACTTCAAAGTGTTGCTACAATTGTCTCAGAATTTCCATTTCAAGGAGTTTATCTAAACTCAAGTGCTCAGATATACTCTCCACAAGGAATGTCTGTGAATGTTAATTGCAGTAATGGTTATTAATGTGAAAAATTAGTAGTAATCTAATTGAACAACCACAAAGCAATCAGTAAATCAATTATGCTAATGATTAACAATTAAGTTTTTAATATATTTCTTTCATTAAATAGTGAAATCTTTAGGCTCCAAGGTCAAAGAATACATTTTATTCTAATTTTAAATAACTGTTTTTATGTTTTCTTTCTTTTCTACAGTCAAACATGAATTGGTTTTACAAACAGGAAAAAAAAGGTTATTTCATATAATATAAAACATTTGGGAAACCATTCACTTCTGAGCCGAATTAGATTCAAATGCTTTTGTCTTTAGGCAAAAGGCCAAAAATTTAGAGGAATAAATAAATCCAAAGTAATTCATGAATGTGTCTAAATCCTTCCTGCAGGGGTCCCTGGGTGACTCAGTCGTTGAGCATCAGACTTCGGCTCAGGTCATAATCTCATCATCTCATGGTTCATGAGTTTGAGCCCCATGTTGGGCTGTGCTGACAGCTCAGAGCCTGAGCCTGCTCGATTCTGTGTCTCCCCCTGTCTTTTCCCCTCCCCCACTCATTCTCTCTTTCTCAAAAAAAAAAAAAATTAAAACAATTTTTTCAAAATAAATCCTTCCCGCAGTACCTGTTAAGGATGATAAGTTGATAAGATGCTTTATTTGCTAGATAGAGCTCTATTTAATTTTTTTTAAAGAAAGAGATATGTTAAATTAGCCTCTTTCAGAAACTCCCAGGACAGCCATTTGTTTTATAAATCAAAACTAGAAGACATCCACCCTTTCTGAGGTCTCTTATATTTCAGTCATGAGCACTTCTTAGTCTTAGATTTACCCACTAATGAATCCTATTTTACATTCAGATGTTTCATTTTTATTGTAACCTTTTTTATTATTTGAAAACCTTTCTACATGATTAAAAAAAAACAGTACAAAAATGGGCATAGTGAGTCCTGGTCTTCCACTATCCCTTCCTACCAGGGCACTATTCATTTCATTTTTCATATATTCTTCTGTCAATAATCTAGGATTGTACAAGCATTTTTATATGCATAGACTCCCTCCTCTTTTTTTTTTTTTTTTTTTTTT
>NW_027531909.1:0-17974 GCF_008692635.1 Crocuta crocuta | reverse complement strand
TTTATGCCCCCCCCCCTTTTTTTTTTTTTTTTTACAAAGTAGACTATAATACACATTCTGTTCTCTACCTTGGTATTTTTTTTATAATTTATTTATTTGGGAGATGATTTCATATTAGCACGTATGGATCTCTCATTCTTCCTAAGAGCCCTATGGAATCCTGGTCTTATGTCTTGAGCTTTAATGGCTCTTTGTCTCCTCAACCGTTTCCTACATTGCTCTTATCCTGACCTTTCCCAGGCTCTTCATGCTGAGGCATCCAATGACCTCTTGGAAGGTCAACACCCCAGTATTGTTCGGAGACACGATAATGCTTCCTTTGCTGTCTCCAGACTTCTTGGTGAGTGGGTGACTGCGAGGTTTGTGTTTGATAAGCCCATATCCCTGAATTTTTTAAAGGAACCGTCCATAGGGGATCCTGAAGTCTTTTCAGGGATGGAAACTTGAGTGTGGAGCTCCTGGTTCTCTGAGTCTAGTTGTGCATCCTTTCTTCTCACTGTTATTTTCCACTTGCCCACACTGCAGCTTCTATTTTGCTTTTCTGCCCACACACCAGAGATCTTGTTCTCAGCTATGAGTATTACTCAGTGACTCTGTTTTCTAACTTTAAAAACTAATTTCAAGAACAAAGTATCTTCAGATTCACAGATACAGATTTCATATTTCTTCTTAGTTCACTGCATGTCATGTGCTTAGATGTCTTTAGTTAGTTATCCTTAAATCCCAGGTGTTATCTTTAGGTTGTACAGGAAATAGCTCTGATTTGAAAGGACAGTAAACCTCAGATAAGGATAAGGCTCTTCAGTCAGTAGAGTTTACCCTCACTCCTAAATTTGCTGAGCTCTTGGGAGTGGATACCTTTAAGATATTCTTTAAATGCTTATAGCACTGGCTCTCAAATTTTGTGGCCTCAGGTCCCCCTTTACACTCTTAAAAATTATTGAGAACTCAAAACAGTTTTGTTGATTTTCTATATTTACTATATTCAAAGTTAAAACTGAGAAAAATTTAAAGCCCAAGACAGTCTTAGCACATATAATGTTAGCCATGACAGCAATTGCATCATGACAAACACTAGGCTCTGGAAAATTCCACTGAATGCTTTGGAAGAATGAGAGCAAAAAAGGCAAACAGTGTCTTAGTATTAATATGAAGTAGTTTTGACCTCACAACCCCCCTAAATGGTAATGCAGTGACCCTCAAGGATCCATGGACCTCACTTTGAGAACTGCTAGCCTGTTGTATAAATTCGAAACAATTAATTTTTAAGGAGAGCCAGGTTTTATGTGGCCTGGAAAGATTTTTTTCTACTGCTGCTGAGTTAATCTTCGCTTGGCCTGAAGTGGCCAGTAGATCTCTATGGAGAGAGCAGGAAGGAAAAAAGCATTTATTAGGTACATTCTCACTGTCTCTTACATCATCCCCCAATCAGTCACCCATCTTCATCCATTTGCAATCATCCATTTCTACTGACTTTGTCCTAGTTCAGAGTAGGTTCATCTCTCACTTGCATTAATGCAGTAGCTCCCTAGCTGGTTTCCAATTCTCCTGTCTTGGGTCCAGTCCTCTCTGTGGCCGGAGTGTTCTCCCTAAAACCCCAGATGGATCATGACTGACCCTAACCGTGCTCATTGTCCTTTGGGTCAAGTTAAACTTCCTCTGCATGGCTTCCAAGGCCCCTTCATGACTGGGCTCTGCTGACCCCTCCTGTATCACTTCCCTTCTTTCCACTGCCTCCACCTTCTACCCCAGATTCTAACATTTTAGTCTGCTGAGTGCCTGAACACACGTGGTCTTTCTCACATTTTAACCTTTAAATGTGGTATTCCCATTGTCTGAAACCTCCCAGCCTTTCTTGGCTAAGATCTACTGCTCCATCAGCTCTAAATTAAATGTCACTTCCTCCGGGAATACCTTCTCACCAATCCCACCCTTTTATTGGGTTATGTATGCCTCTCACTTTTTCCCATGAGAAATGGCCATCTCCCTGTGGTAGCACTTGTTACACTGTGGAGTAATTGTGTTTCCTTGATTGTATCCCCTGAGCTTGAAAGTATTCTAAACCAAGGGAACATGTCTGGCATCATGTATATCCTCTGCCCTTGGAACATTTTTGGGCACATGATGGACACACAATACGCAGTTGTTGGTGATGAATCTATCCATTAGTCAATTTTTAAGTATATCCCAATGCTCTATAATAAATGCTTTATGTAAGTTATTTCATTTCATTCTCTTGACTGATGTAGATACTATTCCCCCCAATTTTGTGTAAAGGAAACGAAGCCCTTTACTTCTATTGCCTAAATGTCCCAGGAAATAGTGAAGCTGGGATTTGAACCTTTTTACCACCACAATATGATGAAATAAAGGGATCACCAAAATAGTAAACAGCTGGCAGAAATGAATGAACTTGAAGGTAAATTTTTCAGGAGAGAATTCTGGCAAAAAGTCTTTCTGATATCTAGGTCCTCTTTCAGCTTCAAGCCAACACTGTTGGAATCTTTCTTCCCAACCAGAACCCGGAATAAAGCCACTGAAAATACTCGTTAAGGGAAATTGATCTCAAAAGTTTTCCTGTTTCATCATAAAAATGCTTTCTCAGTTGGCAGTCTTGAAAATGTCTATGCTCCTATAGCTTCATAGCCTTTTAGATTTTAAAGTTGTTTGTTTGTTTGTTTGTTTGTTTTTAATGTGTCCCGAGAGCTACAGGGACTGCAATGTAAAGGTTACACAGCTTTATTTCACATGTATTAGAAAATTCCTACCTTCTAAGTCTTTTTTCTGACAGCATCTTGTTACACTGATGAAGTCACTGTGGGTTGTTTTTCTTCCAGTTCAGCCTATTGGTTCATGTTTATTTTTCCAGAAAGAAGCCAGTAAAATTCTGAAAACAGAAAAAGAGTTAAAAGTATAGTTTTATTGCTTTTAGTTTTTTTTAAAGAGATATGTTCATAGTAGAAAATACAGCTAAGGTAACAAGAAAGAAAATTTACATCTTCTTTAATTCTGTCACCGGTGGGATTTTGGTGTATGCTCCTTCTTCTCTGTCCTGCTGTGTCTCTTCTCTCTCTCTGTCTCTTTCTCTACATATCTGTCTCTCTTACATGTATAAATTACACATACTTTTTAAAAATCATACCCCGTATAGGGGCACCTGGGTAGCTCAGTCTGTCAGGCATCTGACTTTTCATTTCAGCTTAGGTCTTGATCTCATGGTTCGTGGGATCGAGCCCTGTGTTAGGATCTGCAATGACGGCGTGCGGATACGGAGTCTGCTTGTGATTTTCTCTCTTTCTCTCCCCCGCTGCCCCTCTTGTGTTCACATTCTCTCTGTCAAAATAAATAAACATAAGAAAAAAAAGCTTACCTGTGTAGCATTCATAATTTGTATGAAATAGGCCTGTTTAATTGACTACTTCATTGTAAATATCTTTCCATGCCACTGATCATCTACCACAGTACTTCTCAAACTGTATTGCATGTGTGAACCACTGGGCACTTGATAGAAATACAGAACCTCAGATGCAGCTCCAGGCCTACTAAATCAAAAGCTGCATTTTAAGAAGTTTCAGATGAAGTTGACGATGTTGGTCCAAGGACCACATTACGTAGGACTGATAAACATCCTCTGTGAAGATGGCCGTGTCCCCACTTCACAGTGGGTCAGTGTTTATGTAAGTAAGCCCCATACTGTCAAACGTCAGAGTTGTTTCCAATTTCCTTGCAAGCTGAGGCATATCTTTATAAATATTAGTACACACCTATCATTCTTCCTTTAGTAACAAACCCTGTAGGTAGTTTACGGGATCATACATATTTTTAAGGGAAATCATATATTTTTAAAGAGTTTGAAACCATAGTTTAATTCTACCTCACAGCACCTAAGACTGAAATGTAGGCATAGCACTTTGTGTCATGTCGGCCTTTTCCCTTAGCTTCAGTGACCCAAGACAGAGCGTTCTTTATATTTTTGGTAATTGTGATCACCATGTTGTTTTTATTGAAATGCCTTTTCTTTGTCTTCTCTTTAGTTCATCTAATGTTACCTGCCCTTTCATATATCATTTTGATCCCACTTCCTCCGGAAAGTCTTCCCTTTCAGTCCCACTTACGGTGAGCTCATTTGCTAAATATTTTCACCATTAGTCTCTTAGCCCATTATTTACCTTCTCCTGAGGGCATTCGAATGTGTCATGTGGCCTCTCTCATTGCTGGAACTAGCTCATCAATTGCTTGAAGGAATGGATCTTTAGTGGCTGCAGCCAAGTCCTCTGCGTCACCTCTCCTAGGGCCTTCCTCCATGAAGGGTTTTGGGGCGGTAATAAGATCACACCATTGGAAACGAGAGGGCCTGTGTTTGACCCCCAGCTCTGGATTTACCATCCATGTAATCAAGGAGCAAGTCACATAACCTCTGAGCCCTGGTTCTGTCATCTGTAAAATGGGAATAATATCCGTGCTGCCTGCTTAACATGTAACAGGGTGGTTCTGCAAAGTAAGATCATAATCCATGATATCCTTTCCCAAAAATCTAGGTGATACACTCAAGAGTCTCAACCTGTTGTTTATCTATCTCTGAATTCCAATATGCAATGCTTTTGCCCATTTCACCACCCCTCACAAAAAAAGAGCATATCTCAAGCTCAGGGACCCTTACCTGACACCGTATCTAACAGGAATTAAGCAGTATTGGTTTGAATATGATGGTAGTGATACGGCAGTTCTTTCTAGTCGTGGTAGTGATGTGAACTTCAATATTTTTTTTCCTTTTCTTCTTTTATTAATTTTTAAAAAATTTAAACTTTTTTTTTTTAATGTTTTATTTATTTCTAGGAGAGAGAGAGAGACAGCATGAGCAGGGGAGGGCCAGAGAGAGAGGGAGTCACAGACTGAAACAGGCTCCAGGCTCCGAGCTGGCAGTCAGCACAGAGCCCGACGCGGGGCTCGAACCCACAAACCGCGAGATCATGACCTAAGCGAAAGTCGGACGCTTAACCGACTAAGCCACCCAGGCGCCCCTATTTTTAAAAAATTTAAATCCAAGTTAATTCTAGAGTATAATAATGGTTTCAGGAATAGAATTTAGTGATTCACTACTTACATGTAACACCCAGTGCTCATCCCAAACAAGTGTCTTCCTTAATGCCTATCACCCATGTAACCCATCCCCCCACCCAACACTCCACCAGCAACCCTCAGTCTGTTCTCTGTATTTAAGAGTCTCTTATGTATTGCCCGCCTCCCTGTGTTTATATTATTTTTGCTTCCCTTCCCTTATGTTCATCTGCTTTGTATCTTATATTCCACATATATGAGTAAAATCATATGATATTTGTCTTTCTCTGAGTGACTTATTTCGCATAGCATAATACACTCTAGTTCCATCCACATTGTTGCAAATGCTAAGACTTCATTCTTTTCCATCACTGAGTACTATTCCATTGTATCTGTATACACCATCTTTTTTATCCATTTATCAGTCCATGGATATTTGGGCTCTTTTTATACTTTGGCTGTTGTCAATAGTACTGCTATAAACATTAGGGTGCATTTTTGAATCAGCATGTTTGTATGAAGTTCAATTTTTAACTGAGTTATTTAAGTTTTAAGAAGGGAAGGCAGTTTAAAGTAAAATGGTTGATAAATAGTAGAGCATAAGTTATGAAAATATGGCAAAAGATCATATTGATGTTATAAAAATGCCAGAAGTTTGAGAAGCATCTGTCAGATGCCACCTTCCAACTAGAAGGCAATATATGGATGTTACTTTGTAAACCACTAGAAGATCAGTTTTGTGGGTTGTTCTCCAACAGAGCTATAGACATAATAGATTCTCAATAAAAATTACCCAAGTGTGATTAGAGATAGACCAAAAAGTCAAGTGTTCTGTTATTTGACAAATGACTATCCATTGTTTCAGCTTGCAGGAATATCCAAAGAGCATAGAAAAACAAGTTTGTTTATGATTAAAAAAAAAAAAAAAAGGTCAGATATAAATGTAGTTAAGGGTCTGACCAAAGTAACTGGATAGCTCAACACATACCAGTTATAGTTAGGAGAAACTGGAGAATATGTTACTTGGCAATGAGACATTTCTTTTCATTATCAAAAAGAATAAATATTATCAAAAAGAATACCAGTTGTACAAAGGATACTTTACTGGGAAAGATTTGACTAAAACCTGTGTTCATGGAAAAAAACAAAAGATTTACTATGCTCTGAACTAACTTGTATTAGAACTCAAAACAAGTTCACTTAGAATTTTCTAGGTAACACTGCTGACATCTCTCAAAGAAAGGGCAGATTTTACTAATTCTACCTCTACCTGAAAAGATGAAATCAGTCAGAGAGAGATTAAGTGATTCAACTAAGATCATGAAGTTACTTATAGCACAATGAAAAATAAGAGATTCTGGGGGCTCCTGGGTGGCTCATTTGGTTAAGCACCTGATTCTCAGTTCCAGTTCAGGTCATGATCTCTTGGTTCATAGGATCAAGCCCCATGTCAGGCTCCACACTGACAGTGTAGAGCCTACCTGGGGTTTTTTCTCTCTTCTCCTCTCTTTCTCTCTCAAAAGTAAATAAACTTAAAAATTTTTTTTCTCTAGATATTTTTTTTTACAAATAGTTTATTGTCAAGTTAGTTTCCATATTAACACCCAGTGCTCATCCCCACAAGTGCCCTCAAAACATAAGAGATTCTGACTCTGTGAACCTTGTAATTTCATCACTGATTTACATCCAGGACAGGCTTCTGAGATGCTACATCTTCCTTTTGGTGTATGGGGGAATTATGCGACTCAGCTCAGTGGTTCTAGAGTTGGATGATGAGGTAGTAGAGTTAAATCAAATGAAGTGGGGTTAAGACGATGACCAATGTGATTGGTTTGGGAGAGCAGACAGGAATGGGTCTTCAGTGTGAAGGATGTGACCAAGCTCGTGATGCAAGGAGACCAAATCGTGGACAGTTTGTTTTCATAAGACCTGAAGGAGCCTACTTGAATTCCTCTTCTCTTTATAACTAAAATCAGTGCAGAATACAGTGATTAAAATCTCAGGCTCTGGAGCTGAACTCATTTAGTTTCAAATCCTGCTTTTACCATTATCTCTAGGATCTTAGACAAGTTACTTAATGTCTCTGATCTTTAGTTCAGCTATAAAATGGGAAGAATAATAGTACTTACCCCATATCCTTATAACAAGGATCCAATGTGTGGGGTTTTTTTTTTTAAGTTTTATTTTTAGGTAACCTCTACATCAAACATGGGGCTTGAACTCACAACACTCTCAGATTAAGAGTCGCACATTCCACCAACTAGGCCAGCCAGGGGTCCCATAGAAGATGTGTTTTTGTTTTTTTCTTTTTTCAAATGTGTTTAGAACAGTGCCTGTCTGTTGTATAGAAAGTACTGAGAGGGTTAAAAATATTTAGAAAAAGGAAAGTGTGAGCCAATGTTTTAGACATTTCAGGCCCCTCTGGGGTTTACAGTCTTGCCTCTGGAGTGGAAGTTATTCTCCTTACTTCAGATAATGAATGTCTTATTTGTTTGAATCTCTTATTTGTTGCATTAACAAGTTGTTATCAAGAAAGTTGTAAGCACAACATTTTCCATTGTGTCCCAAAGCCTTTGCCTCCTAGGACACATTCTACCCCTTTAATATTTCTACCTTGTCCTTCTGATGGTATCTCAACTAAAACGAACTCAGTGTCTCCTCCTCCAACTCAGATGCCCCTCTGACTCCCCGCAGTTATCTTTCTGCCACGATGGTGCAGCTCATCTTTCTTGACTCCTCCTTCTATCTACCATAGGCTTCTCCCTTTTTAATTTTGGCTTAAGTTTGGGTTCCCCTAGAGGCAGACCCCAAGATAAGGCTTTGAGTGCATGTAGTTTACTTGGGGGGTCCAGGAAACACTGAGAGCAGGGAGAGTGGTAGGAAAACTAAGAAGGAAGCTAGGAAGGGAGAGCCGACAATATGGTAAGTCATAAAGCCACCGTCACTGGAGGTGATTACCACTTGTTTCTCAGGAGGAAACCCTGGAGGATGGCATAAAGCACACCTGTCGTAGCCCAAATAATACCTCCAACCCCCACAGCCACGTCCTAGTCCCCAGAACCTGTGAATATGTTGCCTTATATGGTAAAAGAGACTTTGCAGATCTGACTAAATTAAGGATCTTGTGATGGGAAGATTATCCTGGATAATCCAACTAGGCCCCGGGGAATCTCAGGGATCCTTATAAGAGGGAAGCAGCAGGGTCAGAGGAGTCAGAAAGAGGTTTGAAGGTGCTAAGCTGCTGGCTTTGAAGATGGAGGAAGGTGCCAAGAGCATCTAGAAGCTGGAAAGCAAGGAAATAGATTCTCCCCTGGAGTCTCTAGAAGTCACCCAGCTCTACCAACCCTATGATCTTTAGCCTATTTTGGACTAAGACTTATTTTGGAGTTCTGACCACCAGAACTATTAGATAATAAATTTGTGTTGCTTTAAGCCTCTAAGTCGCAGTAAATTTTTTATAGCAGTGATAAGAAACAGATACAACACACCTCAGAATTCTTCAACCCAGAGGGCAAGGGAACTGACCCCTGTCGGTTCTTTGGCTAAGTCTGCTGGGCATGGGAGTGTGAATTCCTCAGCTTTCTGGTAAAGGGAAGCAAGGACTAGCAGTCCAAAGTCAGCTGGAGCACAGTGACCTCCTAAGACTCCAGGAAAACGGACAGGGTTACAACAGTCTGCCATAATGTGCCCCCCCCCCCATTTGCTCTTCCTATCTCATCTACTTCCACGATTGCCTCCCCTTTGGATGAGCCCTTCCAGGCAATCACCAGCACCTTATAGATTAATCTTCCCAGAACAGGGAGGGCTTTCAGTGGTTTGCTCCCCTTCTCAGAAATATTCAATGTTTCCATTAGGAAATATTCTTACAAAAGGAAGCCCAGAGATCAAAACATGAAACTTATGGCTGGATCCCCTGATACTTTAATCTCGGCCCTTAAACTTTTAAATATGGGTGTGCAGAAGAGACAGAGGATGTGCTTGGTTATCTATTTGTGTACAGGGTTCCACGCTTGGCATATGAACCTTTGGAGCCTTGCAACATGGATCCCTTAGGTCTGCATTCCTTAGAATAGCAGTAACACCAGGAGGAAGTGAGAACATTGATTTGAAAATGGAGAAGGTTAATTAAAGGAAACATTTAAGATGTGTAGTTGTCAATTGACAGGAGAGGAATGGAGCCTGAGAAATTCTGAGATCTATACATTTTCAGAATGTCACAACATATATTGAGATAAACCCAGAATCTAAGGAGACTTAATAGGCTGAAATAACTTCCATGCACGAAAGCAAGGGTGTTCACTTTCCTTCTCTGCCTGCCCTAATGGGAAGTGCGGAAAATTTCAGAGCCCTTGCGTAGCAGACTTCAGGCTCACAGGACACCCTTAAATTTTGTCTACAGTCCTCACGTTGATTTTCCCAATCTGTGCTGACGTTGTGCTAGCTATTGGTCCAGATCATTAAAGGGTAGAGAATTGGGGGAAAAAAAAGATCCTGTACATTTTTAACATACCAAAAATAAATATGCTTTAAAACTAGAAAGTGCTTGATGCTGGAGAGGTTTTCTTTTTGTTTTTGTTTTTTGTTTATCCTTGTTTCAGGGTAAGAGTGGGGCAGTGAAAAGGCAGAGCCTGAGAAAGAAAGTCATGGAACCTTCACTGAGCATTGCACAGGTGTTTGGTTCACACTGACCCTCTGAAAAAGGCATCAATACCTCCACTTTACAAAAATCATGAGGCTAAGTTTCAAAGAGGTCACATAATTTGACTAATATCATGAAACTAAAAGTTGATCATTTGGGATTTGGGTCTCAGTCTGATTCTAGCGTCTGTACTCTCTTGTCTTTCTCTCATATAAGACCACTTGCGTCTATATCGTGTTTTTCAAAAGCATTTTCTTACACTTTCTTTAAATTTCATCTGTGGGGCAAATATCAACTGCCACATTTAATGGATACAATTACAAAGGTTCAGAACCCTTTTCCCCAAAGACATCCCACTAGTAAGCAATGAAACAGGTCAGGGTTGTAGGGCTCAGGACTCACAGTCTTTCGGGTCCTTTGCTGTGTCCAAACAGAGGGGGTTGAGTCATGGTGGCCTGAAACCAGTTAGTAGCATGTAGTTCATTTCAGAGGATCAATCTGGTCAGAAAAAAAAATTAACTGAGAGTTAATTGCTTTCTCTGTTATTAAATTAATGGAGTCTCCTTACAGAAAACTTGGATAATACAGAAAAAAAAAGAAAAGTTACCTGTAATATCACCACCCAGAAATGATCACAAGTATTATTTTGATACATTTCCTTCCAGTGCATGTAATGCAGGTAGGCGTGCATAGTGTATTTTTTTTTTTAAGTAGGATCATGTTGTATATTGTTTAATACCCAGGCTTTCTAATTAACATTAGATGACTAGAGTTCCCCAGGTCATTAACTAATCTGAAGTAACTGCCTCACATACTATAGTATTGCAAGAATATAACTGTTATTTATTTAAGCATTACTTACTGCTGCACATCGAAAACTTTCCCGGTCGAAAACTGTTACACATGGCCCTGCAGTTTCGGTATCTAAACATAAAATTTACATTTCCAGTAGGAATGGATGAGAGGGTCAATTTCTCCATCTTGCGTATTGCTATTTTAAAACCTTTGCAAGATTGCAAGGTAAGGATCTGACTCTTGGTTTCAGCTCAGGTCATGATCTTACAGTACGTGGGATCAAGCCCCGCATCAGTCTCTGAGCTGACAGTATGGAGCCTGCTTGGGATTCTCTTTCTCTTTCTCCCTCTGTACCCACCCCTCATGCTTTATCTCTCTCTTTCTCTCAAAATAAATAAATTAATTTTAAAAAAAAGAAACTTAGTTTTAAGAAAAGTCTATGTGTGCACATGTGTCACCTGGGCAGGATGACTTTCCTTCTCCGTCCGTATGCATCAGAGACTCAGTCCGTACGCATCAGAGACTCAGGCTTATAGTTCCAGCCCTCGTCTCATACTGATGTCCTGTAGCATCAAAAGGCCCTCTCCCTTTTGTTTCTCTTTCTGTTCTGACTCTAGCACAGTGCATGGTACTCAGCAAGTATTGGGAAGGGAGATAGGGAAAGAGGGGGTCATTCATGGTAAGAGGAGGAGGGAATGAAATGTCAGTGCTGGAGGAGATCTTACACATCTCATTTTAGAGGGCATCTTCTCCGTCACTGTTTTATTTTTATAAACACAGCTATGCTGGCATCCTCACCTTATAGGCACTTGCTGGAATAAATTTAAATCACTAGCAGGGGAAATTAAATTGGATGCAAATTTTCCATATTAAAGCATTTTTGTCCCTTTGTGTTTTGCTTTGCTTTATGGCTAGTATTGGTCTTAATATTCTATTCACTAATCAAGAAGTACCGAGTTTCCGGGGTTCCTGGGTGCCTCAGTCAGTTGAGTGTTCAGCTTTGGCCCAGGTCCTGATTTCACAGTTCAGTTCGTGAGTTCAAACCCGGCATCGGGCTCACCACTGTGAGCACAGAGCCTGCTTCTGATCCTCCGTCCCTCTCTCTGCCCTTCCCCTACTGGTGCTCTCTATCTCTAAATAAATTTTTTTTAAAGAAGCATAGAGTTTTCCCTTTTAGAGGAAGCACACGATTAGATTACAAAAATTAATTTCTCAGATGAACTTTGCAGTCATATCCAAAAGTGGTAAAGTCATTTCACCAAAGCCAATGAAAACTGGAAAGTACAAATTGTATCTTCTCTGAAGATCTTTTTTTCTTCCTAAATAATGAACATGTTTATTTTAACCTGCTAAATATATATATTTCTAAATGTTTCATTTCTTGGCATACAGTATTTCAAAATAGACAATGTTTCTAAAATGACAATTAAAGTGACAATTTTAGCTAAGCTGGAAGGGGAAATTAAAACTAATCCACTCACAACTTTCATCATTTATTTATACAATTAAAAATGACAGACTTTTATGCTTTTCTCAATTCCCAAATGAGTTCTCTAGTTAGAACAAATTAGTGCCAAAGAAAAAGGCATTTGTTATGTAATTGCAGAAGTTTTTATTACAATTTTAAAAGCCTTTGATGCAATCACATATCTCAGGGACTGAATTCATTGATGGGATTTTAAACATTGGCAAACATGTTTTTTTAAGTTCTTAGTGTTTCTAAGTGTGACTGCTAACTGCTTAAAATATAATCCGTTTCTCTTCTGTAGCAATTAATAATTTTCCCCAATACTTAGCATACAGAGCATTTAGAAGAAAATAGCTGGACATGGCAGGATGACCTATAAAACTTTCCAAACAAGTGCATGACGCAGTTATATACTCTGCTATTAGAAAAGAGAAAAATCACTAAATTCTAGAATGGTGCCACTGAGGTTAAATATAAATTATGTATTTGAAATGAAGCTACAGAGGTTTTCAAAGTTATTTCATGTTTTAAAGCATGGGATAAGTTAACCACACATTGAATTTTCTTACAGCAACTGTATTTTTAGAATTTAATTCCTACTTCATGAATGAGACACATTACTTTTTATTAGATACAATATTTTCTTTTATCTTTCTGAAGATGTTAAAAATAGTTTTTATGTAATTTAAAGCATGCCAAAAATTAAAGGAACAGTATTAAGAAGCAACTCTAAGCCCAAAATGCAGTTTAAGAAATAAAACATTACAAAGTTGCGGTTCTCCGTGTGCCTCCCCCCAGTCCCCCTTTCCTTCTGACCCACCTTCTGGAGGCGACCTCCATCCTAAAATGTATGGCCCTAGAGATTTAGTAGACAGGAACATATCCTAAAGGATACATAGTGAAGTTTTACATATTTCTAACTTTACATGAATAGTATCTTAATGGATATGGTCTTCTGCAGCTTGCTTTTTTTAAGGCAACGTTGTATTTGTGAGATTTACCTATGTTGAAATCTACTATGTCATTCATTTCAAGTGAGCCTGGATAATCAGTTACATGAATAGACTCCAATTTATCCATTCATTCTCTTTTTGGGGAACAAAGAGATTGTTTCTAGTAACAAACAATGTTGCCATGACTAATCTGAGCGCCTTCTCCTAGTGACTGTGCAAGAGTTCCTCTGAGAAAAATCCCTGCAGTGGGAACTGTAGGGTCACAGGTGGTTCACCTTTGAGTCTGCTGGATGTGGCCAAATTGCATGTCAAGCTTGCCTGTACCAATTACAGTTTTTCTTTTTAAGCATTTTGCATAGTCTCTGTTTCCTCAAATCCTTTGTTCTCATTAGGTTGTTTTTCTTATTAGGACGATGCTTGTTTTCATCTCTGACTTTCATCGTGGGGCTTTCCTCAAACGTGTGGTGAAGGGCCAGCCATTCATATTTAAGGATAAAGTCCAGATGACCTGATTGAAGTCCTGTGTTAGTGATGGGGACAGGGGACAGGTGTGACCCATGGACTTCCCTCTAAGACAAGGTACCTTAGCAGCAGCAGCACTGGCCTTTTGTGCTGGATAAGTCATTGTTGGGCAGCTGGTACGTGTGCCGTAAGGTGCCTACTCATCTCCCTGGCCTCTCCACGAGACACCAGGAGTGCCACACACCTCTCTAGTTTTGACCAGCAGACACATCTCCAGATGTCCCCTGGGGAGAACCCCCAGTCCCTCAGGTTGAAAATCACTGCTCGAGGATGAATTAAGTGTCTGACCGCACTTTTCTTTTCCCCCGAATTTAACTTCTCTGAGGTCATCCGCTGTCTCCAGAAGGGCTCCTCCACTGTCCTGTTGCTCATGGAGGAGGAGCAGCAAAATCCACCTGGTGAAGGACAGAGGGTGGCCTTCACCTTTGTCTTCCTTTTTTTTTTTTTTTTTAAACATTTATTTATTATTGAGAGACAGAGAGAGATAGAGCATGAGCTGGGGAGGGGCAGAGAGAGAGGGGAAGACGCAGAATCTGAAGCAGGCTCCAGGCTCTGAGCTGTCAGCACAGAACCCAGTGTGGGGCTTGAACTCACAGACCGGGAGATCATGACCTGAGCCGAAGTCAGACACCCAACCGACTGAGCCACCCAGGCGCCCCTCCTTTGTTCTCCGTTTGCTCCCTGCACTCCCAGCCCTCGGCTGGCTTTGGTTTCCCTCCAATGACTCTTCAGTTAGATTTCCTCTGACACTTAGCCCCCTGTCTCCATAGAGGAGTCTTGCCTGTCTGAAGACGGTGGAAAACACAGATTTGCGATTTTTCACCTCTGTAATCGACATTACTATCATTGTCCTCACATAGTATATCTTTGTGCATATTCTTGATGATAAATTACCAAAAGTGGTATTTAAAAATCTGTGCAATTTAAAATGTCTTTTTTGGTCTACACATTTTTCAGCCCTTGATACATACATACGATGCACATTCGTCTAAAAATATTCTTTTCTTTCCTTTGGTCAGCATTCTTTAGAAAGTCTTTAGCCCGTTACTTTTCCTGTAGCCTTCTTTATCAGTGAATATGAGTAAGATAAATTGTAAATCCTTGATCGAACAAGTATTAGGAAAAATATTTTGTTTTCCCCCTGTGAATAACAAATCAGTTCTTTTATTTTTTATAAATGTTTGTTTATTTTTGAGAGAGACAGAGTGCGAGCAGGGGAAGGTCAGAGAGAGATGGAAACAGAGAATCTGAAGCAGGTTCCAGGTTCTGAGCTGTCAGTACGGAGCCCGATGCCGGGCTCAAATTCACAAAGGGTGAGATCATGACCTGAGCCGAAGTCAGACGCTCAACTGACTGAGCCACCCAGGTGCCCTGCAAATCAGTTCTTAAAGAAGAGGTAAAGTGGAAAGAAAATTCCCCATTGCTGAGGAGAACAAATACTTAGGTAAATGTAATCTGTAAAACATTTATGGCCCTTCCCTCATATAATATACCTCTTTTTAAAATTTTTATGTTTATTTATTATTGAGACAGAAACAGAGCATGAATGGGGAAGGGGCAGAGAGAGATGGAGACGCAGAATCCAAAGAGACTCCAGGCTCTGAGCTGTCAGCACAGAGCCCGACGGGGGCTCGAACCCACGAACCGTGAGATTATGACCTGAGCCAAAGTCAGATGCTTAACTGACTGAGCCACCCAGGCACCCCTAAAATACCTCTTATTTAGCCATTTAAATTGAGGGGGAAGTCATTGAGCCACTTGCTCCGTCTTAACTTGTCAGTTGAGACTCCATCATTTATTATTTTCCTGTGGAAATAGGCCATTATTTTTCTAATGTTTTAAAATTGTGTTTATTTAGAATAGACATTGTAATGATTCAGAGACTTTCTAGAGCATACTGGTTGACCACGTTTGAATAGGCAACCCTGTATGGTTCAACCAGTTTATTTTGCCTTTGTGCTCAAAATCCTAATTTGAAAAGGATTTAATGTACATTAATCCTCTAAGAAAACTTCTGTGACCATTTTTTTTCTCCCTCTGATTCTGCGACCATTTTTCCTCCATCTGACCTATTTAGTTTCTTAGATATTTTTTAGAAAAAATATTAAAGTTTGTTTATTTATTTTGAGAGAGACAGAGACAGTGAGAGTGGGGGAGGAGCAGAGAGAGAGGGAGGCAGAATCCCAAGCAGGCTCCATTGCTGTCAGCATGGAGCCTGACGCAGGGCTCGAACACACAAAACTGTGGGAAACCTGAGCCGAAACCAAGAGTTGGAAGCTTAACCTACTGAGCCACCCAGGTGCTCCTAATTTTTTATGTATTTATCTTATGTGAAAACAACCAAAACCTTAATTTATTTCCAGCAGACACTTAGAAAAAGAGGAAGGAGGGAGGAGGAAGAGAGAAGGGAGGCAGGCAGTGTGACTTAGGAAAGAAAGAAAGAAAAAGTGCCTTGTACATCACCTTTCTAAAACTCAAATTTCTCCTGTTTGCTGTATGTAAGAAGAATCTTAAAACACAAAGCTGACCTTTTAGGAGAGACAGAAAAGTATCTTTTGTGCTTATCCGTCTTGTTAATGCCCTGATGTATTTCTGCCCTCTAAATGTACTTGACTGGAGAGAACACTGTGTTTTTAAACCTTTTCATATTAGAGATACATGAAGAGTAAGAGTTAAGGTATGTAGAGGCAATGCTTTTATCTACTGATTACTTGTGCCTGGTTTTGGACAGGGCCACAACTGGAAAAGAAATAATTCCATTCTGCAGTAAAATGGATGAATTAAAAGTGAATACATTAATAAGCATTTATGGTTCAGACACTGTGGGTCAGATCCTGTGCCAGAGGGCTTCATTCATACATATATAGACGTGTGGATGGATGATGCTTACCGAGAGAGGCCAACACTTCACGGAGTTACCTCGTTTCATTCTCATAAATGCCATATGAGTTGCTGGTGTCTCCATTTTGTAGAGAGAGACATAAACTGTGAGAAGCTATACGGTTAAATGACCTGCCAAAGGTCAAAGAGCTAACAAGTGTAAGTAGTTCAGGTAACTGGTGAGTAGAGCTTACAAAATGAGAGGATTTGATCATTGTAAACATTTGGTCATGAATCAGCATTCACTCATCCAACAAATTTTTATTAGCACCTTCTATGCGCTGGGTATTCTGCTGGGTGCTGAGGAAACTACATGAAGAATAAAAGCTCCTGTCCCCATACAGCTTACCGTCTGGTGAAGGAAAGAGACAAAAAACATAGTAGTATGATAGTAGCATGTAATAACAAGTGCTAGGGGAAAAAAAAATCAAGCAGGTTGAGTGGATAAAGAATGATAATTAGAAGGAAGAGAAGCACTTCCTCCATCTGAACTCACAAAATCTATGAGGCATCTTTTTCCTAACAATTCAGAAAGAAAACCATGTTTGATGCTTTACTACTGGTGTATTTTATCCACAGAGACTCTAAAACATGTTAATTTAAGGAATAAAAAGGAAACGTCTTAGGGCACCTGAATGGCTCCATTGGTTAAGTGCCTGACTCTTGATTTCAGCACAGGTCATGATCTCATGGTTGTGAGATCAAGCCTTACATCAAGCTCTGAGCTGGCAGCACAGAACCTGCTTGAGATTTTCTCTCCCTCTCTGCCCCTCCCTTGTGTGCGTGCTCACTCTCTCACTCTTTCTCTCAAAATAAATACACTTAAAAAAAAGTCTTAATAAGATGGCTTCAGTTTCATCTTGCAGTATTGTAGTATTACAGCCCATCATCAGACAATGTCTAAATTACAGGCCCACTCTTTCAAGTATGACTCGAAGAAAATCAAATCAAGTCATTGTTAGTGTCTATAAAATTCAGATAGGAAAAAAATAATACCCTGTTGAAGTCCATCACTGTTGAAATCGGTCTCCTCAAAATTCAGGTGGCAATTCTTTTGTGCCTTTTAAAGACAGATGACTTATTGCTGCATAATATGGTTCCCTACTAATCCTTGATGGGATAAGATTACACAGTTCATAATGTGTACATAATTCCCATTCATTTATGATATAAGTACGTCATCTGCCTTTAGAGATGGGATCATGCAGTGAACTCCTGGGTCACTCTTTACCCCTTTCTGTGGACATAAAGGAGGCAAGCCTCTTGCAAAAGGCCCCCCATGTGACTGTTTCACTCTGCTTTCTAATTCTAATATTTTCCTGTGGACCCATCTTGCCTTGGAATATAAACCTAAAGTTTGGAAACTGTGTCTGAGCAGAGGGGAGGAGAAAAAGAGGGGCTCATGAAAACACAACAGCACTGAAACTCGGGCTCGCCGAGAGTACTAGCACCTCAGGGGAGGAGATGGGGTCCTCCCACGTGGCATTTCTGACTTGGAGTGCAGGCATGTTGTTGTTCCGCATACCCGTCCTTCGCAGTGAGTGGAATAAACACCACAGTGGCACCTGAAACGATTTAAGTTGTACAACAAACATTTTTTTAATGTTTATTTTATTTTTTGTTTGTTTTTTTTTTTAATAGTTTATTGTCAAATTAGTT
>NW_027531908.1:1413683-1420905 GCF_008692635.1 Crocuta crocuta | reverse complement strand
GGGGCAGAGGGCTGAGCGGGGGCTCGGAAGCCTTCCTGGAGGCCCGGGAGGCTTTCTCCTCTGGTCGAAGAAGGGCTGATTGCAGGGCCTGGGGTTCGGCCCCAGCTGTCGCGGGGGCGGGTACCCGGGAGATCTGGACCCACACAGCACATTTTCACGTCCCAGCTTTGGGCATATGCTTTGGGCTGCAGGTCTGGAAGTTGTGCTGAGGCCACTCTGCATGCCAGGCCCTTGCAAAGGGCAGGAGTGAGAAGCTGAATAAACCGCGTCAGGTCTCGGGCGTTAGGGGATGCGCACAGGCAAGGATCAGGTCCTCGTCACTGTCTGTCCTGGTCACTGGGGTCAGGCGGCTGGGCACGCGGTGGCCTCGGGCGGGAGTTCCGAGCCGGTGGGTCTGCCGCCGTGCCGTTCTGCCACGGGGGTCCTCTGGAAGGGCACACCAGTGCCCCGTGTCGGGGGTCTGAGGGCTCCCTGGGTCCCGCGCTCCACCCGCCCGCATGGCCAGGGCTTCCCCACCTACACTTAGCCCCGGAGGCTGGGGACCTGCGGTCCCTAACAAGCAAGAGCCAGGGTTGCTGTGTTGATTTGTCTCCAGGCAGCAGCAGAGACGGCGAGGAGAGAGGGCCAAGGGCCAGACAGAAGCTTCCCTCTCTCAGCCAGACACGCAGAGACCACCCTCTGGGGAAATACGTGGCGGACCCCACCGTCCTGGCGAGGCTTGGAGTGGGGGTTGGGCCGGGCCGGGGCCCTCCTCCCCCCTCCCTTCTCTCTGTCCTTGGACACCTGCCTCAGTGTGACCTCGGGCCGGTTACAGGCAGCATTAGTGACTTCAGAGACCCAGGTTGCACCCACAGGCCTGTTTCCTCTTTCCCTCTGTCTCTCTCCCTGTCTCCTTCCTCCTGGTTCCCCAGCAGGTGCCCTGGCACCCCTACCCCAAGCACTGGCTGGGTCTGAGCTCGGAGCTCCCCAGAGTCCACCACAGGCCGACTTCAGGCCGACTTCACAGAGGGAGGAAATCCCCTCAGTGACCACCCGCACTAACCTCCGGGGCCTGGACGAGCAGAGAAAGGAGAGGCCTGGGCAGGAGGGCTGGGCACAGAGATTTGCACGGCAAATCCAGAGGTGTCCCCCAGGGGTCCGCACTAAGTGCTGCTGCACTTCCCCGGGGAACCCTCCCTGCCCAAGGCTCCCCCCACACCCACACACATCAGCAAACGCAGCTCCCAGACNCTCCCAACCCCGCCACTCCCAACCCGATGGGCCCCACAGCTCGGTGCCAGCCACTTCGGATGGGAGAGAGGGCCCTTCCTCAAGTCGTCCCCAAGGCCTGCATCCGGTTGAGGGCAGGGGAGCGGAGCTGGGCCCACAGGGGGCCCTTGTCAGAGTCACGCAGCAGCAGGAGAAGCTTAATGAAAAATCAAGCGTCATACCTACCTCACTCCGTACACAAAACTTTTTTTTCATTTACCTTTTTGTTATGTTTATTTTTATTTTATTATGCTCAGAACCAGCGCCCTATGTACTTTCTAAATTTTTTTTTAATGTTTATTTATTTTTGAGACAGACAGGGACAGAGTATGAACAGAGGAGGGGCAGAGAGGGACAGACAGAATCCGACGAAGCAGGCTCCAGGCTCTGAGCTGTCAGCACAGAGCCCGACGTGGGGCTCGAACTCATGGACTGTGGGATATCATGATCTGAGCCCAAGTCAGACACCCAACCGGCTGAGCCACCTAGGTGCCCCGTAGATTGTATAAAGAACTCTTACCACTCAACGAAAGACATCTGACTTCAGGATGGGCAAGGGACTTGAGGAGACACTTCTGCCCTCCTTAGTGACAGAATTAAGTCCTCGCTGGGGCCGGGCACGAACTCCAGAAATATGTCTCTTGTGGTTGATCTTGCCGTCCCTCTCTCTCCAGCTAGGGGGGAGATGGGGGCTGGCTTGTGGCAGAGGGAGGAACGGGAGGGGGATGGAGCCCACATGTCCCCCAGGGGAGAGGCAGGGGACAGCGCAGAGCAGATGCTGAGGGGCAGGGGGAAGAGACCAGGGCCGGCCACCTGCTCATCTGGAAACACGTGGTGAGCTCCCCAGGTGACCTGTGGCTGGTCAGTGCCTGCAGCGACAACATGAGGGAGTCTTGAGGCCGATGGACGTGCCCTGGAAAGCCAAGCACGCTCTCCCAGGGTGATCCCAGCTCGCATGGCCAGTGGGCACTTGGGGCTGGAGGTAAGGAGGAGCCCGGACTCCTTGGTTCAGGACTGTGGCCCCTCAAAGGGCAGGCTGCGGGATGGAACACGGGGAGTGTCCTGGGTGCCCCTGGGCACGTGGCCTTCCACGGCCTTCTCTCAGCCAGCTTCTGGAGCCCCCTCCATATCCACACTCACCGGAGCTGGTGGGTCACCGGTGGCATGGCAGTTAGCCTCACTCTGTCCCGAACCCACCCTGAGCCCGGCTTTCCTAAGCCCTTGCTCTGGTCCCTGTGGTCAGCACCCTCGAGACCCCTGCTGGTCAGGGCACGGCCCTGCCAGGGCCCAGAGGACGTCAGGTCCGGCAGGAACGTCACCCACGACAGCGGCAGGAGGGAAGGGCCGGGTGACCCCTCCTCTCCTGACTCAGGGGCCAGCCCCCCGGCTCTCGCAGCCTCACCGTCTCCTCTGGCCACTTCTGGGCTCTCTTGGGGTTCATCTCCAGGGTGGCAAACTTGGAGGTGCCCTTCCGCCAGGGTCACCTTTATGTTGGTTTAGAAGTGGCCCCCAGTCCCTCCACCCCTTCTGCCCTAGGAGCCGGCGCCTTTGCTTTGGGTCCTTGTCGGCCTGAAGGTGCCCTGATGATTTGGGTCTGCACGGCCCCTGAGGTATCCACCAAGCAGGCGCCCCCAGCCTGTCCCCCGGAGCCCCTGGCATCCCCGGCACTGGACAACTCCTGTTACCCAGGGGGCGCCAGGGGGCTCAGCCAGTTGAGCATCTGACTTCAGCTCAGGTCATGATCTCGTGGTTTGTGGGCTCGAGTCCCGCACTGGGCTCTGTGCTGATGGCGCGGAACCTGCTTCAGATCTCTGCCCCCCACCCCCACCTCTCCTCCGCTCACGCTCTCTCAAAAATAAACACAACCCAACTCCTGTGAGCCCATTGGTCCTCGTGTCGTACAGGTCCCAGGGGACCCTCAGGGCACAGGAGCTGGCAAGCCCAGGCAGGCCACCAGCACAGTTCACACGGCACGGTGGGGTGGCGACAGTGCCCTCCACTCAGCCCCTAAATGTGGGACAGAAAAGGGGCCAATCGCAGGTCTCGAGTGTGCTGCCTCCTGTGTCCCAAGGTCCCGCACAGACCCGGGCTTCACCCCTCCCCTCCCCCACGGCCTGCTTCTGAAGGCCAGCACGCGCTCTCTGCCACCTGCAGCCTCCCCGGGGCCCCACACAGGCCCATTCACAGCACAGTTTTATACGGTGCTCAATTCTGAGGGTCTCTCTGGGGCTCCCAGGGAAGGCAGGAGGAGCCAAGCGCCTCTATCGGAGCCCAGGAGGAGGTGCTGGCCGGTGAAAGCCCCAGAGAGATCCCTCCCCTCCCCTCCCCATAATTTGTATTTTCGTACTTCAGGTGTGGAAGTGGGCACCCCATTCCCTGCACCTACTCAATCATGAAGCGTGGCCCCTCCGGAACACAGCACTCACCCCCACCCGGAAGAGGCTGGGGGGGCACCGAGGCCCTCTGTTGTCCCCATGTGCTTCTGCAGGACGCAGCCTAGCCCCGGCAGGCAGGGCTCCAATCACACAAGAGTGTGCGGGCCACAGGGCGGCCTCGCTGGTGGGCTGGTCACCAGGGGCCGAGCCCTCTCCACTCCCAACGTCCACATGAAGCTTGAGAACACCGTGTGCTCTGTGGACCCCATGGCTGTTTGACAAACGCCACGCTGATGAGCAAAGACGCATAAACCACTCGGTGCAACCCACAAGCCCCAAAGCCATGCCCGTCCGAGTGTAAGCTTTATTTCTCTGGGGATCCTGCGTCTGCTTTGCCTGGCCTGTCCCCACCCAGATGGGAGGCTCCGGGTGACTGGCCCTGCGGCCTCCCGTTACAGAACAGCCCCAGAACCGTGCAGGGGGACCCAGGCTGACCTCAGCACAGTCTGGTAGAGGGTGAAGGGCAACTCCATGGGAGAGCCTCCCCGACACACAAAGGACTGAATTTATGGTGTAAGCGAGGCTTTTCCAGACTCCAGGACGAGCATGTTTTCTGGACAGGCTGCGGGCCCTCCGTGCACCTGCTGGGCCCCCCAGGTCTCGAGTGGAATCCCGGGGGGCGGCTGCCAGGAGCCGTGACTAGCAGCAGGGAGCCAGTCGGGGCCTAAGAGCCACAGGAACTCGCTAAGGACCGCAGCCGGGGAAGGCAAGGGGCTCCTGGCTTAGGGACAGGCTTGGCTGCCACTGTCCTTGGGCCGGGGAGAGGACCCGTCACCGGGAATGGCCTAGGTCCAGCACGGCCTATGCTCCCAGGGAAGGAAGGGCAGCTGGCCCCTGGCCATGGGCCCCTGGCCCCTCCTGGCCCTGCAATCGATACAGGGCCTCCATCTGCCTCCGCTTCTGCTTGGCCCGGTTGATGGTTGTCTGGAAGAGCCTGCAGAAGAGGTGGACGGCCGGCGGCGAGTCGTCGTTGCCGGGGACGGGGTAGGTGATGAGGCACGGGTTGCAGTTGGTGTCCACGATGCCCACAGTGGGGATGTGCATCTTGGCCGCGTCTCTCACAGCCACGTGGGGCTCAAAGACGTTGTTAAGCGTGTGCAGGAAGATGATGAGGTCTGGCAGGCGGACCTTGGGGCCCAAGAGGAGCGGGGCGTTGGTCAGCAGGCCGCCCTTGAAGTAGCGGGTGTGGGCGTACTCGCCGCAGTCCCGGGCCGTGGTCTCAATCAGGTGTGAGAACTGCCGGTTCCGGCCCACAAACAAGATGATGCCCTTGCGATAGGCCACGTGGGCCGTGAAATTCAACGCCAGCTGCAGGTGCGCGGCCGTCTGTTCCAGGTCAATGATGTCCTGGTCCAGGCGGCTCCCGAAAATGTACGGCTCCATAAATCTGTCAGAGACCCCACAGAGGCAAGAGTGAGCTAAGCTCATGTGGCCCAATCGGCGCCTTCTTGAGTGAATTGTTGTCAGCACCCGCTAGGGCCCTCTGTGGAGGGCCCTGTGAGCCGTGAGGCCCGTGCCCCCTGGGCCACCCATCCCCAGGAAGGGTGTAGTCTGCCACCCTGCAACCATGGCCCCAGTGGGGGCCCCGGTCTGGCGAGTGATGGCCAGGAGCCAGCGGGGGGTAGGGGTGAGGTGGGGTTCAGAGGGGACCAGGACAGGCCTGGGCTAAGCAGACCTCAAGCACGTCTCCCTGCACCCACACGCCATCACGTGGGGATGCCACCGGAAGGGACCCCGCATGGCACCCTGGGCCCCTGCCGAGGGCCATGAGCCCCGAAGCACACAGTTCAGTGTGGGGACCAACGCTGAGTCTATGGATAAACCTCTGCTCCTCCCTGGGGCCCAGTGGCCTCAACTGGAAGAGGATGATACACACCGCTACAAAAGGCCTCGGGCCCCCTCCTACGCTGTTGGTGGGAATGTAAACGGGTGCAGCCCCTCTGGAAAACAGTGTGGAGGTTCCTCAAAAAATGAACAATAGAACTCCCCTAGGACCCAGCAATAGCGCTGCTAGGGATTTACCCAAGGGACACAGGAGTGCTGATGCATGGGGCACACGTACCCCAGTGTTCATAGCAGCACTCGCAACAATAGCCAACACATGGAAAGAGCCTAAGTGTCCATCAACGGATCAGGAAGATGTGGTTTATCTCTACGATGGAATACTCCATGGCAATGAGAAAGAATGAAACCTGGCCTGTGTAGCAACATGGGTGGACCTTGAGGGTGTTATGCTGAGCGAGATAAGTCAGGCAGAGAAGGACAGTTACCTTATGTTTGCACGTATAGGAGGATTAGGAGAAAGTTAACAGAGGACCGTGGGGGAGAAGAAGGGGGGAAATAGTGGGGAGAGGGAGAGAGGCAAACCATGAGAGACTCTTGAATGCTGAGAACACACTGAGGGCTGATGGGTGTGGGAGGGAAGGGGGGGTGACGGACACGGAGGAGGGCACTTGTGGGGATGAGCACTGCGTGTTATACAGAAACCAACTTGACAATAAACTGTGAAAAAAAACAAAAACAAAAAACCCAAAAAGGGCCTTGGACGCCACGGATCCCAAGGCAGGAGGGTCCCTGGGCCCCATAGGCACCACCACACTGGGCCCCGGGTGTCCGTTACCTGTGCCGACAGCCTGCTTTGTGTCCCAGGTGCACCCGCGCATCGAAGAGGCTTCTGACGGAAAACAACTCCTTGACATTGAAGAAGTCCGAGTGCTTGAGGGGCTCGCTGAGGATCCTGTCGTCGAGATCTGGGGAGGGGAGGGGAGGATGCTGTGGTCTGCGGCCTCCCTGCTCCCAACCGTGGAGGGGAGGCAGCGCTGCTGGGGAAGGGGAGGGCCAGTGAAGTCCAGCTGATGAAGGTGCCCGGGGCCACAGGGTCCTTTCCAGGAGACTGGGGCTGGAGCCAGGCTCCGACCCCAGCTTTGCTTCTGGGTAACCGTGTGCACCTAGCAAGGAGGGGCCCAGCCTGGTCCTCTGGGTGTCTCCCGGCCACCAGAGGAAGGTCCNGCCCCTGGGGTGTGGCTGCCTTAGCCCCATCCTCAGATGAAGGGGGATAGTGGAGGGCAGGGCAGTGAGGCACTGGCTCAGGCCACTGTAAGTGCACCGAGCACAAGGCACTGCTGGGGACAGGAGAGGGAGGCAGTCTGTCCCTTCTTTGCCTGGGCCCGCACCCCTCCAGGACTGCACATCTAATGCCAGGGCACTCAGAACTCCTCGCGGCAGACGACTTCAACCCCAAACAGGTCAGGTGCGGTCCCCTCAACACCCCAGGCTCGCAGAGGAGCTGACCATACCGTTGTCGCCTTTGGGCTCCCTGACGGCGGGGGTCGCAGCGCTGGCCAGGGTCCTGCCTCTTGGCCTGGCCCGCCCCGGGGTGGCGCTCTGGAGCACATGCGGACGCAGCGGCCTGGGCCAGACACCTGGGGAGAGAGCAAGCTGGTGGCGCGCGCGCCCGGCCGCTGTCCCTGCGGGCCTGGGTCCGGGCGCGGTGGGTGCTGCATGGCCCGCATGGCCTCCAGGGCCCTGGGTGGGGGTCC
>NW_027531908.1:1391180-1413660 GCF_008692635.1 Crocuta crocuta | reverse complement strand
CTCCGGCCCCTTCCCCTCAGCTCGCCCCCAGCACCCCGCACGAGCCGCTGTCCCCTTGGGGTTCCTCTTCACCTCCTGCCAGTCCAGCACAACCTGTCGCTCTCCCAAGGGGGATCCCATAAACTTAGGCGCATCCGGAGTCTACATTTAGATTCCGGGTACGAGGCGCGGCGTGGGGGGAGGGGAGAGAGGGCATGACGTCCAGGGCCGGGGACACCCAGGCACACGGTGATGCGGCGTGCAGGGCTGGAAGTGGGCCTTCTGCGGGTGAAGGCCAAGACCTGGGGCCCCCCTGCAAGTAGGGGAGCGGCCGGGAAGGCCGTGGGCGCGGCGCCTTTAAGGCCCTGCCGCCCGGTCAGGTGACCGGGCCGTTGCCGGGCAACGGGACGCCGCGCCGGGGCCCGCGCTCTCCCCCTGCGGCCGAGAGGTCGGGCTCATGGCCGGAGCGAACCCTGGAGAGTGCGAGTGCGTGGAGGCTGCGGAGCCCCCGGCCCCGGAGCTCCCGACTCCGGAGCCTCCGGGCCCCGCCGCCCCGCAGAGAACCAGCGACTACTACCGCATAGACAGGGATCTGCCGGCCAGGTTCAACAACCCGGCGTGGTTCCGGGGCTACGGGTGAGGACGGAGTCAGGGGCCACCTGGCATGCGGGGCTGGGCCCGCCCCTAGGCCGGCACGCACGAGTCCGCAGCCTGCCCTCGCGCCCGAGTCAGAGGGCTGGTCAGCCGTTACCACCAAATGAGCAGAAAGTGCTCCGCAAGCAGGCGCCAGGGGCCTGCAGTCAGCGCAGGGGGGTCGGGGTGGCCGGGTGAGTCCTATCTCTCTAGGCTGGGAGGAGCCTCCACCTGCACCCTGGGACGCTGGTAAGCCCCTGCCCTCCCTCACCTAGTCTCCCCTGCAATCCTGTGGACTAGGGGCTATTTTCCTGTCTCAGGACAGACGCTGGGGTGTAGGAGGCATAAGGCAGAGATGATGTCTGAACCACAGTCACTCAGCTCAGCTCTGGGTCAGCATCAGAGATGGCAGGCCTGTTTTCTCCCAGAGGCTCAGGAGTGGAGGACCCCGCCTCCTCAGCAAGGGACAGCAGGTGCCAAGACCTGCCAGGGCTGAGGGCTGCTTTAGCCAGCCCCCTTTAGGGCTTTGGCCTGCCTTGGGAAGGGGCAAGGGCAGAGGGGAGCAGCGGAGGCAGGGAGGCTGAGCCTGCCTCCCACGGGAGCCCGAGCCTGCCTCCCACGGGAGCCCACGTTCACCGCCGCCTGGGGCATTCCCAGCAGAGCTCCATCAACCACGTATTTTAAGGCTGTAGCTTGGGCAGAATTAGAATAAATGAATGGAGAACAGAGTGTGTTTCTCATCGGCCAGGACCAAAGAGGCTGTCTCCGTGTCCAGGACCAGTAACCAGGCTTACGGGAGCAGGGCCCCCAGCGTGCACGAGATGCCGGTAAGTGGGAAGCACGTGTGTCCGGGGGGCATCTCGAGGGGGAGGCTCCCACCCCTGATTTCTCCAAAGGGGCAACACATCGTGGGGGGCGGTACGGAGGGGCCCAAAGTCCCAACATCACAAAGGGGCCCCTCAAATCCTTTTGAAATAGGGCAGGGTGGAAATGAATGACCAAGTGAATTTAGCAAATGCGGTGTTGTAAGGGTGAAAAAGGCGCATAAAGGCTAGCTCAAGGCGTCCCCAAAGACTGGCCCCTTGCACACAGACACCATCGCCTCTGGCACCTTAAGGCAGTAAATTTTGGGGCAAATGAGTGATCATCTGCTTTCTTTCTGTAATAATACCCGATTTTAATTAACTTGTGGCCTTAAGAGGCAGTACTGGCCAAAATCACAGGCTGCAACAGGACAAGGCATATTGGTGGATCTGGGGAACCCCTTCCCCCTTTTAGAGATTGGCTTTGCAGTCTGGAGGTCTAGAACCGCCTTCTAAAACTCCCCTGAAGCCCCTCCTGCGCGAAGGTGAGGGGCCAGATGGACCAGCGTAAGCATCCCCAGGCCAGCAGGGCCACCTGTTTTGGGTGACAGTGTGGGTTTTTTCTCCAAAATAGTCATCCTTTTAAAAGATCTGGGTAAATTGCTTATTTACACGTTTTACATGGGGGATAGAGCTCTTGGGAGATTACTTGTCTAGAAAGTTTCCAGAGGGGCACCTGGATGGCTCAGTCCGTTAAGTGTCTGGCTTCGGCTCAGATCATCATCTCCCGATTCGTGAGTTTGAGCCCTGCTTTGGGCTCTGTGCCAACAGCTCTTGGATTCTGTGTCTCCCTCTCTCTCTGGCCCTGCTGCTCTCGCTCTCTCTTAAAAATAAATAAACACTGAAAAAAAAATTAAAAAACAAACGATACCGCGAGGAAACTGTTCTCTGCCATACTGTAACGGTCATTATACATTTGTCAAAACCCACTGGGCCGTAGAACACAAAAAGGGAACCCTGATGAACTGAACGCTGTGGTCTTAAGTTACCGTACCGTGTGGACGTGGCGACATCGGCTCAGCTGTAAGGAATGTGGCCAGGGATGCTCAGGGGCGGCCGTCTGTGCCCTGGAAGGGGACGTGACATGTATGTGGAAACTCCGTGCACCACACTCAGTGTTTCTGTAGCCCACAGACCGTCCTAGGAAAAGCCAGTCTGTTAAAAACATGCACTGAAGCCATTTCTCCTTGTACCTCTTTCCTGCCAAGGAGACAGAGAAGCCAGTGGTCTTGATAGGAGGCTCACCCGCCCAGGGTGAGAGATGTGGCAGAGCTCGGGCCCGGGCATCCCAGGGTCACCGGATGCTGCCATGCTGCTGGACTACCCCCACCCTAGCCCTGCACACACGCCTGGGCTTGTCTGTGTGTGTGCCTTGCCGCACCCTCACCTCACTAGGGCAGCACCTCCCCGCACCCCTGCACTGGTGGGGCGTGGGCATCAGGAGTGTGTCACAGCCTACGGGGGATTCGCATACACACTCAGGGCTGAAACCCCTGGGTGCTGAGTTTGTCTCTTCTCTACAGAAGAAGAATCTGATGTTCAGAGAGGTCCAGATTCGTGTCAGGTGGCACGGTTGGTCCGAGCAGAACTGGGGTTGCTTGGGGCCAGGTGTGGCCGTGCTATGCCCAAGTGGCCCGTAAGCGGTCCTTCAGTCCGTGTACAGCGAGTGGAGGCACCATATTAGTAACTGTTCCCAGACATCATGTATAAATTGGGATGGTCTGGGGGCTCCTGGGTGGCTCTCCTTGGTTAAGCGTCCGACTCTTGATTTCAGCTCAGGCCATGATCTCCTGGTTCATGGGATGGAGCCTCATGTGGGGCTCTGTGCTGACAGCGTGGAGCCTGCTTGAGATTCTCTCCCTCTCTCTGCAGCCTCCTGAGCATGTACTCTCCCTCTTTCTCTCAAAATAAATCAATAACATTTTTTTAAAAAAGTAAATTGGAATGGCCTGGGCCATCCTGCCCACCAAGACTTCTCTGGTTCTTAGGAGTGGAGATGCCATTTTCTACAAATTCTTACTTTTCTCCCAGAAAGGCCTGATGACTGGCTGACATCCCATTAATTGTTGTGTCCTTTTTCACTTCCAGAAAGTATTTTATCCAAATTCAGATAAATTTTCCAGACAACTTGCAGCTGGTGGAATGTTCCGGAACAATACTTTGAATGTCTGTGTGGAGAAGAGCGTTGTGACGGGTCCTGACAACTACATCACCTCCTATGACCGGTTCAACTTCCACCCCAGCTACAACGTCCACAAGCCCTCCATCTGTGACTGAGAGGTCGGGGGTCTCCTGATGGCAGCAGTGGCGGCCTGAAGTATTGCCCTCACTCTCCCATAATTTGCCCAGCTGTGAACGTGCAGACCTCACTGCTTTCCCTGAAAATGTTCTCTCTTTACATTAGAAAAACATGCGGACAGGGCAGTACTGTGCTACGTTTTATGTGCTGTTTTACTTCTGCGGCGGGAAAGATGTTAATGGCTTGACTTTCCATTAAAAACGTTGCTGTATCCTGAATTTCTGACTCACCTGTAATCAGGGGACAGGACCTGGGACCCAAGTCTTGGCCTGACACTAGGAAGGCTTGGGTAACCTCCACCCCTGTCCCCTATCCCCATATCTTTATTGGAGCCGATTTATACCCCAGACACATCCCCGAGGGAGTTTCCTGTTCTAAAGCGCCCTGGCGGAAATGGGGAGGGCCCCTGCCTGGGCCAAGGACAGGGGTCAAGGGGGAAGGGCAGGAACGCAGCCCCTGACGCGTGCTGGCGTGGAGTCCCCGGGAACGTACTCCTGGCCGGTGCCTTGCGCGGTTGGAAGGGGTGATGTGTCCCTGGGACTTCTCCTTGTGTTCATTTCCAGTGTGCAGTAAAACGTTGGAAAAAAAACAAAACAAAACCCCAGCAGGTAGAGAATAACACATTTTCCAGGTGCAGTAGTAATGATATTACGTGCACTTTGATTTCTCTGTAGTCCTCGATCGACTGATGTTTGCTAGGACGCAGACGGTCCTCAATGAGAAGAATTTTTCTGTGCCAGTGCGTATCATTCACACACAGATTCCCCCCCACCCCACTTCCTGTATGGGAGCAGGACGTGCCCATCACAGGAAATCCAGAAGGCACCGGCTCAAGACAGAAGTCAAGGTCATGTTCCACGGATGCTATCTCCTCTACGAAAACTGTGGTCCCATCAGAGTGGGGAGGGATGAAATGCCATGACTGGTTATTTCTTCATTAAAACCTCTTTATTATTAATACAAAAAATAAACATTTTGGCAACACTCTTAATGTCCCATTTGGAATGGAAGTGATTTCCAGAGAAAATCAATAATCTTAATAAAAAGATGCAAAGCTGAGTCTGAACCCAGGGTCTAGGCCTTATGTTTCTTAGTCCCCAAACCAGAGGGCTCTCCGGGGTCAGACTGAAAATTAGTTTTTACAACCTTCGCTAAAAATACCCAAATCCCGAGAATGCTGCTGTGTTTAGCATGTGTTGAAATAAGCACAAGAAAAAGAATGCCTTTTTAACCAAGTTTCTACACTCACCGGAAAGAATGAACTCCTCCCTCAGTAGCCATGAAAAGCAGGTTGGGGACTCCGGGGAAGGACAGAGTTACTGGACAAAATAACTCACCAGCGTGGCTGGTGAGTGCCACGCTCAGAGAGGCCGGCCCTACGGCTGGCTGGGGGTGCCACGCGAGCCAACATCACCAGACCAAATCTGCCAGCCGGCTTGGGCATCCTAACAGGTGCTGGGGGCTGTGACGCGTCATAGCCGATAAAGTGCCCTCTCCGTGAGAGCCGCTAGTGAGGTAAAGCTAGACTCTACGTGCATTATAAATAGAATAAATGTCTGGGAAGATGAAAACCGGAAATAACTTTGCTAGAACCTATATGCCCATCTTCCCGAAAGCCCGGGAGCGTCTCCAGCTCAGGCTCCTGGCGCCCTCGCCCTGGCGCGCACCTGTCTGCTGGCTTGGGTTCTCGGAGGACCTTGACATCACCACCTGCGGTGAGTCCCAGGCCTGCCCCAGGCCGGAGCCCGCCTTGGGTGCGTCTGGGGAGGCGCGGCCGCTGGCAAGGGCCCCCGCAGCCCTGCCCTGACTCTGCACACAAGTCATACAGGAACCCCGATGCCTAGAAACGTCCCTTCTGGCACATTTTCCACCAGGAATCTTCATGTGTTGGGCGGAGAGAACAGTGTTTAGATGGCCAGTCTCATGGAAGGCTGCGGGGCCGCGTGCGGGCTGGGTGGCTGAGTGGCGGTTAGGACCCCCCACCCCCCATCACTCCCTGGCTGCGATCCTGACTCCTCCCAAAGTCCTCACTCCGAGCCACAACACTTAGAGAAGAGGCGAGCACGGCATTTCCAGACCTTGACGTCAGGAAAGCCTGTCTTCACTCACGAGGAGGCTTGGCCGAGTCGGGCTGTTCCCTTCTGCCACGAGACACAACACAGAGAAATGCAGAGAAACATGCAACACAGGCTTTTGCTGGGTCAGCACTCGGTTTGGCTGCTGGGTGGGGTGAAGGGCGGCAGCTTCCCACACTGAACACACATTTCCACATTTGTCAGTAACTCGTCTTTCAGGTACAGTCCATGAGAATACGTGGTTTCACACACACAGGAAATGGGTCCATGCTGGGGGGAAAATGTGTCCGGAGCACAGAAGAGCAGAACCCCCCCAAGATTCTGCAAACAACAAACTATTTCCCGATTCCCGGTCAGCCTCGCCTCGAGCAAACCTGGTTGTGGCTTGCAGAGTGGGTGCCAGGTCCCTTAAACAGCCCCTGAAATTAATTTTGAGGGCGGTGGGGGCGGTGATCGAGGTGGCAATACTTTTCATGATTTTAAATGAGCAGACAAGGTGCTAGAACTTAAAGTTCGGGCCTGATTTTCCGAAGCGAGTGTGTCTCAGCTCCGGACACTGGCTGAGATTTCAGATGCTGCAGCTCGAAGGGAAGGAGCGAGCCTTCTCCAGGAGATGTGGGGGGTGGGGGGGGGGCTCACAGCCTAATCCCCAGGTCCCCCTTCCAACTGTGCCCATTCTTTCCAGGAAGTACCCTGGAGTACTTGACACCACTTAAAAGCAAGCCTCTCTCCTTCTTCGTGTTAAATGAATGAACCTTTGACCCCCAGCACACAGACTTCTCCTTCCCTGGGAAGTGAGGCTGATTTGAGCACACGCAGTCCCCGCGCACATGGTCCCCGCACACACACAGGTGGATGCACCTGAGGCACCCGTGCAGCAAGTCCCAGGACGCTGCTGTTTGCGGCTGTGGCGTCAGGTCCCACTCACTCACCCCACCACGGTCCCCTTCCCAGAGAGGGTGCCGGGGAACCTCTGGCCTGGGCCCCAGCATGCCCCAGAGCTGGCCTAGGGCGTGGGGTCCCTGGGAGGGCTTGTGCCTGGTGTGTGTGAAAACAAGACATGTGTGAGCAGCGGTACCCCAGGCAGAGTGGGGGTCAGCGTCGCAGAGGCCGCGGGGACCCGGGAGGCAGGAAGGAGGCATGTGCGAGGCGAGCCGGGCCTGGGGGAGGCGGTGAGCCGCAGAGGCAAGGGGTGCTCAGGACTGAGGACACGGTGGGTCCTCGGGTCCCCACCCTGCCCCACAGAGGCCGCTCCAGGGAAGGCAAGCCGCTTCAGTGGGTTCATGAGCAGTGCTTCATTTATTTGCATTAAAAAAAAAATCCAGTTCTTATATACAAAACAAGCTGATTTCTGTTTCCAAGTGTTAAACGCACTTCTTAAAAATTAAATAAAATTTATGGGGCGCCTGGGTGGCTTAGTCNGGGTGCGGAGGGGCCACCGCTAGAAACCTCACAGGCGCGTCTGAAGACGAGGTTCAGCTGCCACGGGAGCCTTGCTCCAGGCCTGTCACAGCTGAGTGCGACTCGGGCCCACAGACAAAAGTCTGCTGGGCAGACGTATGTCGACGTCGTGATGGCTGAGTGTCCACCCCTCCTGTCTCCCTCGCAAGGAGCAGAAGGCAAGAGAAAGCCACACAATTCCCTCCTTTGCAAGGCGCCCATGGCTTGTGGCTCAGCTCAACCCCCCACCCACACCCCCAGGCCCGGGCCCCGCCCACAGGCGCGCAGGAAACCACCCATCTTGCCTTGCAAGGCAGGCCCTTGGGAAGCACCTGCTGAGTCCTGGGAGCTCACCCAGATGAGGCCCGTCCCCGGAGGGCCCTGGGCTCTCGAGGCGTCTGGGTACCAGAGCAAGGACAGCGGCCCTGGCCCTGTGTATTGCCTCGTGCCGATCGAGAGGAGGACATTCATAACGCACCGGCGTGTTACCTTCCGGAACTGTGACTCACAAGGAGGAACAGGGGCTCTTGTACAAAAAGAGCTTTATTATTGGGCTGTCAGAACCACAAAGGAATTGAACGGGGCTGGACGTTAAACAACAGTCTCAGGCGCGGCCTCCGTGCCATGTCCACATGCAACAGGGGACGGCCAGTCCTGCTCGCTGGCCTTTGTGCTTTGAAATGTTCTCCAGTGGAGGCTGCGACTGCAGCGTTCAGAGGACTCGCCCTGGCTTCGCGGGACCGGGGCCCTTTGTGTCACAAGTGGTGTCCGGGAGCTTCCAGACAGAGGCCCCTGGGGCCGTTTCCGTGATGCTCGGGTGGGCGTCTGCTGCTGCTTTCCCAGGCACAGCCAGACCCTCCCAGCAGCCAGACTGCCCGTCAGGGTCACCTGAGCCCTGGCTGTGATGGCGAAGCCGAGCGTCCGCTACTCTAAGACTCGCACGCAGACCAGAGAGAGCTGCAGTTAGGAATGCCCTATGAAATCGAACAGCAGTATTTTCCAAAAATATTTTTTACAGTGCTTTAAATAATTTACAAAAAAGATACAAAATCCTATCTTCCAGGACACATCTGGCAAATAACACCATCGCACCCATCGGTGTTCGTACGTGCAGGGCTGTGCTAAGGGGCTTCCGGTGTCTGTTCCAGGCTTGCGAGCAGCGTGCGCACACGCTCCCCACCGAGGACAGAGCCAGCAAGTGTCCTCAGGGCTGGAGGACTTTGCCCTTGGCCACCGGGCCGCCGCCCTCCTCCACGGACGTGTCGCTGAGCTCGCTCGAGTCACTGCCCGTGGCCTCCTGGGCCTCGTCACCTCCACCGAGGGCCCTGCGCCTGTACCTCAGGTCCAAAATGTCATCCCCCGAGCCCGAGTTCCTCCTAGTGTGCAGGGTGCACGCTGCCGGTGACTTCCGGCTGGGCCAGCATCCGCCTTCCTTTTTGGGGAGCAGGTACGAGCTTCCAAACACGGGACTGTGGCCAGCTGGCGTCTCTCTGAAGGCCGAGAAGGACGGGCCCTGCAGCGGCAGACCCAGGGGTGGACTGAAGACGCCGGCCTGCTTGCCCCCCCAGGACACGCTCTTTCCAAAGTGGAATAACTGGGTGGACAGCAGAGAGGAGAAGCCCGCGAAGGGCAGGCCTTTCTTGGGGTCCTGGCCCTCGGGGCCCTGGTCTCTCGGGCCCCCGAAGCCCCCTCTCCACACGGCCTCTCTGCCTTCTGGGCTCAGCGCCCACGCACTCTGCAGCCGACTCTGGTGGGTGAAGTCGGCCCACGGGAGGGCGAAGCCGGGGTGGGGGTCCCCTAGCCCATTGGTCCCCGGCTTCCGAGTCCGTGGGCTCCGGCCCCGTGTGGTCACGGCAAAGGCCGCACCGGGGCCTTCTGTCCGGATGCCAGCTTCGACACGAGTGGGCAGCGGGCCAGGATCATGGTCTGTGGCACCCTCGGCCCCTCGCGGGCTCTGCTCTCTGTGAGTGCAAACAAGTCTCCGATTGGCCGCAGACCCTCTGGCAGACAGGGCCCCGGCAGTGCTGGCGCGCCTGGCCAGGGCCACTGCAGGGCAGGCCTGCTCCGCCTGGGGGCCGCTCCTCCTGCCCGGGAGGGAGGCCCTCCCTGCGGCCCCAGGGCCTCCGGCCGGCTGCGGGCCACCCCTGCCCCGCTGGCTCTGTGCGCACACATCGGGCTGAAGGGCCAGGGCGGGTGCAGGCACCTTCCGGCATGGCAGCTGAGGCCTGGGCATGCTCCGTGCCCCCGGGGCGGCGGGGGCCCCTCCTGGGGCTTCTGAACCACTCCCAGACTCCTTGGCCTTTTCGGCCAAAAACTTTCTAATCTCCAGCTCGATGCTGTCATCACTGTCCACGGAACTGCTGTCATCAGGCGGGGGCCCCGGGCTGCGGCCTGCTGCACCTTGAAGTTCACAGGCTGCTGTTTCTCCGCAGAACGGATTCCCCTCAGAGGCTTTTGTCCTTAGCTGGAAGACCGGGGGCGCCTCCAGGGCCCCCGTGGCGTCTGCCTGCGTCCTCTCCGCTTCTCTGCAGAAGACGCTCAAAGGCTTTGTGCCCAGCTTCCCCCTGCTGTCTGTTTTGGACTTGGAGAAGCAACTCTTCAACAGATGAGGGCTTCTGTCTTTCCAGTCTTTCTGGAAGCCACCCAGTTTATCCAAGAACTGGGTCTCGGTGGTGCTGAACCTGACCTTCCTCTTGCACGTGGCCCTGGGGTCCTTCCACCTCCTCTTGAGCCTGCGCCTGGACCGCAGCAGGTCCTTGATGGCCGTGTCCAGGTCCTCGTCACTGTCCAGCGAGCTGCTCTTGTCCTCTGAGCTCCCCTTCCCACCGGTGCTCCTCTCCGCGGCCTCCTTCCTGTGGCCGGGCCACATGCCGCCCCTCATGTCCGGGCCACCGTGCTGGTCGCCCAGCTCAAGCGGCCTGCAGGAGAGGGGCTGGCCCCTGGTCTCGCCCTCCATCCTTGGGGCCTGGCTGGGCTGTGTGGTCCCGGCGCCGTGGTCTGCAGCCTGGCCACCCTCCTGCGCCACCTCTCTTGTTCTCTTGGGCGTGGACGGCCGCACAGCGTTGCTGCCTCCTCTGCGTTTCCTTCTGCAGCTCAGCGACAGGCCCAGCGTTTTGGACACTGGGACCCCAGGGCCCAGCGGTGGCGGTGGGCTCCGTGCAGACTGTGGGTGGCTCTCTGCTGTGGCCAGCCAACCCCCCGACTGAGCCTTCAGAGCCAGGAACGTCCGGATCTCCTGCTCGATGCTGTCGTTGCTGTCCACGGAGCTGCTGTCCCCGTCGGAGCGGGCGGGCAGGGCCAGGGGGCAGGGGAGCGGGCTGGCAGGCGGCGGGCTCCCGCTGCCCGCGACGGGCGCTGGCAAGATCGTCTTGGAAATGTCCAGGATCGCTTCCGCGCACATCAGCTCGGCGGATGTTTCTGCCCGGCATGGTGGCCGTTCCACATGCTCATCTTCCGCGCCCCTGGGTTCCCTAGGTGGCTTGGAGGGGAGGTCGGGGTCAGGGCCACCTGGGTCGAGGTCCGTGGCCTTCGGGGCCATCAGCTTCTTTCTGCTTGGTGTTCTCCGGGGCGTTTCAGGCAAGGCACCTTTAGTGGAGTGGCTCGTGCTGCGGGTGGGAGGCTCGGGCCCCTTCCCCTCCGCGGGGGGCGTTCTCTGTGGTGGGTCTCCGCTCGCCTCCTTCCTCTTCTCCAGCTGGTACAGCTGGATGGCCTCCTCGATGCCGTCGTCACTGCTGGAGCCAGACGCCTCGGGCACCAGGGCTGCGTTCTTGGCTCGCTTCGCCCTCCTCCCGGGGCCGGCGCTCCTCCTGACGGCACCTTTACTCTGGGCTGCTTCTGCAGGCTGGCTGGCGGAGGCAGTGGCGGTGGCTGGCTTCACGCCATCCGGGCGCTCTGGCTCCGCAGCAGCCTTAGACCGGAGGCCTCGGGGCCGCGTGCTTACCTTCGACAGCCTGGGGGGTTTCCGGAAGACAAAATCTCTGCAGGCTCCGGTCACATCCTGTCGATGATGCGCCTTGACCGTTGGCTCTTTGCCAGATCTAAAGGCCGACCTGGCGGAATTATCGCCGGGGTCTGGCTTTCCGTCCACGGAAACATCACCCCTTGGGGTCTCGTGCTGTCTCTTCTCGTTCAGAAACTGCTCTATCTCAGCCTGGATGCTCTGCTCGAAGGAGTCGTCACTGCTGACGCTCACCGGGGAGGCAGAGCCCTGGTCCTGGCCGGCTCGCACGCGGCCGCCAGGGGCGCCTCCTGAGCTGGGTGCAGGCTTCGGGGGACACACGGCAGTCGGGGCGCTGCTCCGAGGAACCTCTGGTCTGCACCGCCGGCCCCCGTCCGTGGCCCCAGGCGGCTGGGCGGCCCCGCTCTTGGCCTTGAGGTACTCCTGGATTGCCTCTTCGATGTCCCGGTCCACGGAATCGTCACTGTCCGAATCCAGCACCAGGGGCCCAAAGTCTGCAGCATCCTCCTCCTGGGAGGGGACAAAATCGGCGGCAAGCCCGCAAGCGGCAAACGCGGGGTTGGCGGCCAGCCTGGCGTCCCGGCCTTTCTCTGCCCTCTGGCTTCTCTGCAGGGCAAGCTCATCGCTCATGCCCAGAGCAGCCTCGTCGCCCTGCAGCGCGCCGATGACCATCTGCACCCGGGCCCTCACTGAAGCCCGTGAGACGCCCTCGTGCGGCTCTGAGAAGCACCCGGGAAACCTAAAGCCCGGCGTGCCAAAGGCCTCCCATTTTGACTGGAGAGCAACCACAGGAGGGGTGTTCATGAGAAACATTCTAGCAGACAGGGAGGGACGTGCTTTATTTCTCTGCCCGTTTCACATCCTGGGAGGAAAGAGGGGGTACCGGAACTCTGTCGGCGCACGCTGCCACGGAGAAACAGCATGCCAGGCCAGAGTCCAGAGAGCCGGCTCAGGAGCCGGCGTCGGGCGAGCCGGGGACGCCGGGCAGGTCACTCATCCTGGCCTCTGTCTGCGCAGCTGCAGTGCGGGGGCAGGTAAGGACCGGCTCCCGAGCCATGGGCGCCGGGCTCACGCAGAGGCAGCGCACGCGTCTCTTCCCCGTCCGTGCTCCTACCTCGGCCTGCCGTCTTCTCGCGAGGGAAGCGAGCTTTTATTTACCGCGAGGGCTGTCAACAGGTGCCACCGGGATCACGCCACAGGTGCGCGTGCGCTTCTCCACAGGTTAAAAAGAGTGACTGTGGATCCAAGCTTAATGCGACTTCGCGGACAGTTTCCTCCTTGATGTGAGAAACAAGCTCCTGAAATAAAAAGTTACGGGCCATGAGCAATTAAAAAACGAATTCCCCAGACAGTCTTTAAAGAGTCATTTATCCTAAGGCCTTTTTGTTTCAAAACTGCCAGGCAGTCTTATAGGCTAGTGTCATCACTTTTTGCTAATCAGCAGAGCTGTCCCACACTGTCACGCGCGCTCTCTCATCCTGCGTGGCTACTCCGGGTCCCGCATCTTGGACAGAAGGTGGCTGCATCGGTGGAACTGCTGGGCTGGTCCTGGGAACAGTTCGAAAGGCCTGTTCGCAAACAGCCCTTCCGCTAAAGGTCAGGGACCACCACTGCAGAGGGGGACACGATGGACACTGTAAGGAGTCGCTTGGAAAATACAAAACACGTCCCATACCTGGTAATTCCGAACCTGTTTTTCTGATCTCTGATTTCTGATCCCCCCACCCCCACCCCCATTGGAATGGAAAACAGCCATGATGCGAGACAGCCTTGTAGTACTGACTGGAGCAGGGAAACGGAGTTCCACCCCAGGACAGTGCCAGGCATGGCCGTCACCGCCCTTGACCCCCAGTGGACACTGGCCTGTGCATCTGCTTTGCTTTCAACACGGACCCTTCTCTACCAGGAGCCTCCGTCCTGATGAGCACCTCTCTTCTATTTACACACCACAGTCCTTTCCAAGAAAAGCGTGGCCAGCAACCTGGGCACAGACTTGCCCAAACACGTGCAACCAGCAATTAACCAGAGAGCACGAGAGGTTTGGAAGGAGGCCGTCCGCTATCACGGGTTCATGCCCCCAAAGCGAAACTATAACGTAAAGGCATTTATTGTAATCATTTGACATTCCCAAGGCCAGGTTCAGTGCGATGACACCCAATGTTTCAAAGCATTTCAAGAATTAGGTCTTTCTCCCCCTTTCCCCATTCCGTTCCCTTACCCACTTTTAAAATAGACTTTTGACTGCCACAGGGTAAAGAAAATCAGAAACATCTAATTCAGAGGCTGAAACTTCAACTAGTAAAGATTTTATTTATTTATTTATGTAAAGAAAGAAAGAGCATTAATTTAAATTGAATTTTGGAAAAACTTAACCCTGAGACCAAAGACAGTTAATCACAGCGAATTCACAACTATCCTGGGCCTCAGATCTGCTACTGGAGGAAGTAGAATTATCCACCAGTTCTCAGGCCCTGGCAGCCCACTGCAGCCCCGAATCTCTTCTGTAACACCCGCATGGAAGGCTCCCGGGGTCACAGGGCAGTGGGGACCACAGGGGTGGGGAGACGGCCTGTGCCCACCTTGCAGTGGGGATTATTTGAGCTGCCTCAGCAAAATGACAGAGATCATGAGGTGTTCGCATCAGCCTTGGACTGTGAAGAGTCTATATCGAGACCGTTACCTCCGTAAGCAGCAATACAATTTTTAGATGCGGGCGCAGCAATGAACCCAAAGGCACTGGGCTGCAGTGATTTCTACACCAGGTTGCAAAGTTGGGGGAAGGACAGACACTGCTCTCTGCTGACTGTGTTCACCGTGTTCCCATGGCTGCAGGGCTGCTGAGAGCTTAGACTCCCAGTGAGGAGGATTCTGAACTGTCAAGTCACCTAGTGCAAGAATGAGGTAAAAAATTCACAGGGAATCTCCAGCGACAGCTTGTGGCTTTAAAATAATCAACTACATAAGATGAATCATTCTAAAAACTCCCTAAAACTATACTTGGAGAGAACTGTGAGCTGAAGCGAGGGGCTCAGGCTTTGTCAAATAGCCACCCCGTCTACCAAGAACCCCAAACCAGGCCTGGCGGGGGCCCCGTGGGGACACCCAGCCCTGCACCCCAAAGCCACGCAGTGCCAGGGCTGAAAGAGGGGTGGGGGGACACAGGCATCTCAGACGGGTGGGGAGGTGGGGCGGGGGATGTGTGGTGGGACAGACCTGGCTTATCACCTGAACAGTCCGGCTCCTTGCACCAAGTGCCCCCAAGCACATTCTCGGCTCACCAAATGTGGTTCAGCTCCCGTCCTTCCCCCTCAGGTGGCAGCTTCCCCCCTGGGGTAGGGAGTTGAGGGTCAGGGTACCAGGCCCAGAAGGAGGGCCTGGGGGGACCCCAGGTGGGCGTGGGCCTGCCAGGAGAGAAGGCTCCACAGGGTCGCCACGACCTCTTCCCCCGCGAGGCTGCCGGGCCACCGCCTGTGTCTGGGGGCGCAGCGGCTGAGACCCTCCCGGGGGGACCCCGGCACTCTCACCCCCAGCCCGGGGAAGCTCTCGGCCAGGCGAGCGCGGGCACCTCCCGCGGGGCGGGNCGCGCGCGCCCCGGGGCCGCGGCGGAGCCTGACCTCCGGCCGCCGAGCCCCGGGGCCCCCAGCCCGCCTGCTTCCTCTCCAGGAAAAGCCGCCCCGGCCGCCAGCTGCCTGTGCCTGTAGTTTGGGCCGTGGCTGCGCCGTCCGCCCTTGCTCCTTCACCCCAACTAACAGGTCAGGAACCCCAGGAGGCTGAGCATAGGCACGTACCCCGCTAGGGAGAAGAGGCAGGTAGGAGCCCGCCAGGCACGCGTGGCTCGGCNCAATTACCGTTTGTGTGTGCATCCCACTGGCCTTCTTGCCTCTGGGGGGCGCACCGGGGCTCCTTTTCTGTCCAGTAAGTTCCCGGGGGTTGACAGGATGGAAACCAGAGGCTTTTTCTGACAGGGAAGAAGAAGGGGGGCCATTTCTAGTCTTTCCAGTCTGGGGAACTTGGGGGCCAAGTGTCAAGAAACCCATTAAAACATTGTTTAATGCTTCAGTGAGTTGTTTTCGTAAACAGTTTTTTCATTGTAACAGTAATACTCATTCGGTAGGAAGAGTGTTGGGAAAATGTATCTAACTAATAAGCTAACCACCCAGAGGTTTGGAATATGACTACTTTGGAATGTTTCTTCATGGTTTTTATTTATTTATTTTTGAGAGAGAGAGAGGCAGATGGAGAGAGAGACGGAGAATCCCAAGCAGGCTCTGCACTGTCAGCACAGAGCCCGATGCGGGGCTTGAACCCACAAACTGGGAGATCGTGACCTCAGCCGAAATCAAGGGTCTGATGCTTACCCGACTGAGCCACCCAGGCTCCCCTCTTCATGGCTTTTAAATAAGTGCCGTGATGAACATCTTTGGTGATAGGGTGGCTCCCCACCCCTTATCCGTGGGGAGTCTGTTCTAAGACCCAGGGGTCGCCTGAAATCAGGGTTGGTACTGATCCCTGCACAGACTGTGTTTTCTCCTCTACGTACGTACCCGTGACCAGTTTAACGTACAAGTTGGCACAGAAAGAGAGTAACAACAATAACTAATAATAAAATAGAATGACGGAAGCAATATACTGTAATAAAGTCACGGGGCCTCTCTGTCAAAACCTCTTCCTGCCCTGTGCCTGCCCTTCTTGTGATGTTATCAGAGGATTAGACGAAGGAGGTGAGTGGCACCGGCGTGTGGCGCAGCAGGGGGCTGCTGGTGACCTGAGGATCCGTCAGAAGGAGGGTCATCTGCTTCTGGATCCTGGGGGTAAGTCTGGACCACGGGGTGACTGAGCTGGGGGGCTGCTGTGTGTCCTAGGAAGTGGCCTGAGTATTCCCTCTGGGTGGTTTCCCAGGACAGACACTGCCGGGCTGGGACATAGACTACCTCAAGATGCCCTCTCGAGGCGACGACTGGTGCCATGTCCCCCACCGGGGGTGGATGGCCCTCCGTCTCCTGCTGGCTGCTGGCCACTCTGCACATGCCATTTCCTCTCGGGCAGTCTTGGGGAACAGGCCTTTTGTGGGTTTAATTTTAATTTCTTTGCTGACAATGTTGAACATCTTTTGATGTTGTTATTGGCCATTTAGAACGTTGCCTGTGCGTGTTCTTGTGCATTTTTGTTTTCCTCTTGAGCTGTGTGTCTCTTATTCTTATTCCTATTCTGTCTCTTATTCTTGAGCTCTTTTACAGTAAGGGTTTTAGCCCATGTGTCCCCTGCGCTAGCGTGCATCACATCGAGTTTTCAATTTGTCTTTTTACCTTTGAAATGCACATTTTGGTTGTGATGCACAGATTTTAAATGTGTGTGCAGCCAAATCTACCACTTCCTGACACGGGTTCTGGCTTTGGGATGAGCCTAGGGGAGCTCTTACCACGCTAAGATTTCATAAGTGTTCACCAATTTAATAGCTACATTTCACAATAAGAGAATTATTTACGACGGGGGGGGGCATGACTCAAGGCTTTCTGTGGAAATCAGAAGCTGAAGTGTATGGTGGGGAAGAAGTGGCCTTTGGAGAGGGCGAATACTCTCTGCACTTCTCTCCAAAGGCACAAGCTTCAGGAACATATGGACCTGCACACCCCCCACACAGAGGCGTGCGCACATACACATGCACACACATGCATGCACACACGTGCACACGTGCATGCACATGCATGCTCACACACACGTACACATGTGTGCATGCACACAGTGCTTGCACACACACACACGTTCTTAACTTTGGGAAGCTTAACCTCTTCCACAGTCAGGTCTCCATGGGAGGCGGAGAAGAGAGACGCCTGTTTGTCAGAGCTCCCTGGCCGTGTCGGGGACTCGAGTCATCCCCTAGACAGGCTCCGGGGGTGCTGGTTCGAGGCCTCCAGTATCAGCCCACAGGCTGCCTCCCCCGTGTCCTTGCAATAGCAGCGTCCCCCCCATGCCCCCCCAAGGGAGGAGGGGGTCACTGGCAGCTCTGCTCAGCCCTGGCCCCGCGCTTCCAGAAGGACAGTCAGCAGCTGCGCCGTCCTCTAGGCTGTGGTGGGACAGGGAGAGTGGCGGTGGGACGTCTGGTCAGGCCCTGGGGCCCATGCACGTCACTGCTCTCCTCTGTTCCTCCGTTTGCTCTTCTGCGAAGGGAGCAGGGAATCCCGAGGAAACTTCTTGCTAGTCTCCATACACCTCCGGGGCGATGGCTGGGGACCCCGAGGACCAGAGTCAGTGCTGGTGGAGAAGCCAGGGCCCCTGATTCACATCTGTTTCCCTTTAAAGAGTTAATGATGCTCTCGTAAAGGAACTCGAATGGAAGAAGGCACCTCCCCCATCTCAAGGCCAGTCCCCAGAGGCCCTGGGGTTGCAGGCATGGACCCCCTTGGTGGGGTGTCCCGTGCCCTGTGTGAAATGTAAAATGTGACGGCCCCACGTTGAAACTCTGGCCTGAGGTCAGGCTCCCACAGTCCCTACAGGCGGGTCTCTACAAACACTGTTCTTGGCTCATCAAAGCAAAAGAGGCTCGAAGACCACCAGCAGGGTGGCAGGGAGAGAAGGTGCTCTGCCCTTGCGCCCCCAGAGCGGGTCAAGGGGCCTCTTCCTCCAGGTGATGCCGTACCAGGTGGCTGGATTCAGGCCCACGGGCTGGGGCTGCGGTGGCTGGGGTTCTTCCCGCCCACTGCTGCCACGCTCTTTTCATCTCTAAGTCACATGCAGTGTGGCTTCCACACATGCAGAACTGAGGAGACGTGACGCAGAAGGCGAACGCTCACGTGTGCAGGGGAGGCCGTACGCGCTCCACCCACAGCCCGCCGGGTCCCCGTCCTTGCAAATTCTGTTTCTTCCAAACAACCCTCGAAGTCTTTTACTCACAAATGACTTTCAGTGGCTTCTTTCAATTTTTATTTCTTGGGTGTCGGGTTCTTAGAATGGTCCCGGCATGAATTCTACCCCGTTTCTTAATTACCGTCCCGGAGGCCAGCGTGACTCTAAGCTCGCCTGTTTATGGGGTGACGGCCTACGCGAGGGCACAAGATAGACCTCCTGAGCGGCAATTATTGCCGAGGGCGCTGTGCCTTCTAAGTGGGAGACACAGGTCGCGTCCGATGTAGGCAAGGCAGGCAGTTTCCAGTTCTAGATTCGAGAGAAAAATGATGTTCTCGCTCTGCTTCTTGGCAGAAAATAAAGTGGATGAAGACCTTTACCGGGCGGTGCTGGGAAGTGTTCTGCTGTCCGCTCCTCAGGGGGCCTGCTGGCACCCGGGGGCTCAGGGTCGGGATGGGGTCTCCCCCCGCCCCCACCTCCAGGCAGGGAAAACATACTGAGTAAAGGGGAAAGGGACAAAGGCCGGTAGCAGGCAGACCTCCAATCTGACAAGCTCTGGGACAGGAGGGGAAGGATGTACGGGGGCTCCAGGAGGGGCTCCTGAGGCCGGGCGGTGGGGCCGTGCCGGGGACACAGTGCGGATCGGCCTCTACGCTGATGCCCAGAGGCCACTGCTCCAGGGCTGCCTCTGGGCAGGGGGTGACAGCGGCCCGGGGGCTGGGTCTCGGCCCATGGGGGTCTCCGCCCTGAAGGGGGTCCGGGCAGCTGCCCTGTGTCCACCACGAACCGCCCGGGACTTCGTTCCTTCGGAAGCAGCCTCTCGAATCCTGTACTTGGGAAACTGCACAGCCCACGCAGAGGGTGGGTTCACTTGCTCCGTCTTGCTTGGAAATTTTATCCAAACCACACTCTGCGGAAGGGCCTGCTGAAAATGTGTCAAGAAACTTAGATATACCTTGGATATAAAAACCCGAGATGGAATTTCAGCAATCGGGGCTACAACGATGTCGAATGTGACGGAGGAAGCAAATTCCGGCAAAGCTCGTCCCGAGAGGCTCCCGGTAAACGCTCTGGTGCAGAGTGAAAAATGAGAACGTTGGCACGGAAGTCTCAAACGATTTCCCCAAATCCACAGAAATCATTCTATTTCAGTCCTCCTTTGGCAGAAGGGAGAGGTGATCTACGGCACGCTCTCTGAGGTTTGGAAAGGCAGCATAGGAAATGTTAGATTTAGAAGTTATATACTTTTTATGTTTTTATACGCTTTAAAAATTGTATGTTTGTAGTGAAGTTCACCTATGTGCTGGATCACGTATCCCCTTTCTGAGAGGCGGGCTGGTAAGAAGGGTCCTGCGCTCTCGGTGAAGGGCTGGGGGTCCTCTGTGGTGACCCGCGGGGGAGCTGGGGAGCAGGACGGGCAGCGTGAGGAGCAGTGCCCTCCGCGCCCCCAGAGGCCCGTGCAGGACCGAAGGCCAGTGCAGAGGCGGCCGTCTGGGAAAGAGGAGGGAGACCCCAGGCCCCTCCTGGTCCCAGAAGGCCCTCACTTCAAGCTAATGCCACCTGCGGAAATAACCCCCACGGCACGTGTGGGAATATGTGGGAGTGTGTCCCCCACCCCCTCCCCGTGCCTGACCTGGACATGTGTCAGGATCACGTGGACGCTGCGTGGGAATCTGTTGGGAGGGGACACGGTGTGACGTGTCGGTGTGTGGGTGTGGGCTGGGCTCCGTGTTAGGGTGGGCCGCCTTTCTGTGCTACGGCCCCGACGTGTCTTCCCAACAGCGGGTCTAGTGGGAGGGAGGCCCTGACCCGCTGGAAGGTTCTGGGCGGCTGAGTGCAGAGACAGTGTCAAGCAAGGGTGAGGAAGGAGCTGGCTGGGGGGGGAGGTGCGGTGCGGGGAGGGGTCCCTCCTGCAGGCTCCCCAGGGGCTCCAGGCTTCGGTGGGCTCCATGCACCTGAGTGGGACCACAGAGAGAGTGCTCATTCTTCAGACCTGGGGACCCGGGGCTCTGGCGTGCGCCGGGGCAGAGGGGACGCTGGCCACTGCACCCCTGCAGGGATGGCATGTACGAGGTGGGCTGGGTGGGGGGACGGCTGGCGGGGCACCAGGTGACGGCCCTCAGCTGGCTCCCTCTGCCCTGTGTCCGTAATGGATGAGCCTCATTATAAAAGCAGCTGCAGGCTGCTCACGTTCCGGAGCCGTGGTCCGCGGGTGCCACGGAGGAGGCAGGTGCAGACCTCCAGGAGCCAGAGAGAAAGAAGCCGCGACCCGTCAGCTGCGTGACGAGCTGCTCGGTCTGCGACTTGGGCAGAGGTGACCTTCTGTCCCAGCCCTGAGCTCTGCCCGCCGGCTCACAGTCCAGGAGTGCTGCCCCGCTGCTGTCCCCAACGCCCAGGGCAATGGGAAGGCCACTTGGAGGCGGGTCGTCTGGGCAGGGCCCTGTTGTGACCTGCAGCCACTGTCCCCAAGGACACAGGGGGACAGGGTGCCCTGCAGACTCCCGTTGGCTGAGAAGCCATTCCTGCTCAGGAGACCCGGAACAGAACGTGCCCCACATTTGAGGTCCCCAGGGCTGGAGGGGCTGCCTCGAGCGTCACCGTGACGGCCGGCATGCTCCCCCCAGGGTGGCCCTGGCTCTGGCAGCCGCCCAGGACACTGGCCTGATGCAGAAGTGACTCTGTCTAAGGCCTGGCAGGAGGAGCCGGGGACTGGGAGGTGGTCTGCGATCTTCCCCAGGGCACTTGGCCAAAGGCACGGGACTCACACCTGGAGGGAAGGGCTGTGCTGTCTGTCTGTCTGTCTGTCTGTCTGCTGGAACTCCCCGCCAGCTGTCGACCCTGCCTTGGCCGCCAGGACTGAGGAAGCAAAGGAAGCAGGATGGAGTATCTGTGATTGCACCAGGAGAGACCCTGTCTGCCCCGTCCCGAGGGCTCCAGAGCTGCCCCAGGCCCTTGCCCAGAAGTGTCCCGGCCACCCCGCCCCTCACTGAGGACAGACCTGCTGTCTGGACAGCTGACGGCTTCATCCAACATGTCCTGCTGTGACCCAGGCTCCTGTCTTGATGGAAACGTAAAAACTTAGCAAATACACTGCAGTCTCTCCGGTTCTCTTTCCCTGAAGAGCCTCCCCCACCAGAGAGGGGCCAGCCGAGCTCCAGTGAAGACACTGGCAATGGACCAGAGCTCATAAGTAGTTAAACCCAGGAATTCACTATGACATTTACAAAAACCCCGCAGTGGTCACCTTCGGAGGACACCGTGAAGACGGGCGAGGCCGGCCTTCTCCCGCCCTGCCCGTGTGAGCTGCGCGGCTGGCCCGATGCAGGACGCGGGGGAGCCTCCTTTTATTAGAGTATTCCAACTGCCACGTGTAGAAGAAATGACCGTGTTAGAAAGTCACCATTTTGCAACGTGTGAATTAATGAGTGTGTAGACTGGCAGTTGCTAGAGACCACGGCAGCCCCACGGGGTGGCCAGGGGGACTGGTCTGAGGGTGACGGAGCCGGGGGGCCCAGACCGTGGGGACTGCACGTGGGCGGGTCTCCACCAGATCAGCTGCGAGCAGCGGGAAGGGGGTGGGGAAGGCTCTGCGTGCTTCACAAGAGCACTGTCCCCTCCCCACTGGAGGGACGCAGGGGTCCTCCCGGGTCTCCCCAGGAGCATCGGCGGGGGCAGGCACCCAGACTGTGGCCCGGACGGCCTGGCTCACTGCCCCCCAGGCAGCCTGTGGCGTCCGGGGTTCCCATCCTAACCTCGTTCTTGCTTTGCCTGTGGGGGCGCTGGGCCCCCCATGCACGGTGTAGACAGTGGGTCCCCACACTGTTACTCTTCCCTTCTACTCTCCGTCTCTTCTACCTGCTCGGTTGTTTGCCCCTCCCTGCTAGCTTTGGAAGAACTAAGGGGCCCGGCCCGGTGTGCAGCCCACCCTGCCCGTGGCCTGGGGAAGTCTGGAAGGTGGGGGCGGCCAGGGGTGTTTTCACACCCACTGGGTTGAGGTGGGGGCCTGCTGACGTGGTAAGGGGAGTCATAAATACCGAGGAGGGCTTCACAGACCTTCTGGGAAGCCCCCTCCTCTCACAAGGGAGGATCTCAACCACGAAGTCCGCGTCCTAAGTGGAGCCACGCTCACAGCCGCAGTGCCCGTGGCATTCGGTCACGGTCGCCGCTCACAAAATGCTGACTTAACAGTTAACAAGCAAGTGCAGGTTTACTGACGTGGAAGTAATTGGGTTTTCTCTAAAAGCAGTAAAAGAAAGAGTCAAGGAGGTCTGATGTCTAAGGCTCATGATGTTCCCACTTGGAAAGCTGTTTTCCTCAGAGCCCGAGTGCCCGACGCTGCTGGGGGGAGGTGCCAGCAGACAGGGCCCTGCCCACCTCCCCCCGCCCCCCC
>NW_027531908.1:1364210-1391048 GCF_008692635.1 Crocuta crocuta | reverse complement strand
AGTTGGCGCGTCGATGTAACTCCTCAGGCACGACCTCTGTCTCCTGTAGTAGCTCCGACTGTGGACGCCGGCAGTCGACCCGTGTGTCCTTGGGGCCGCGGCCCACTGCCTTGCGCCTGCCCCCGGGGTGACCCCCGAGGCCAGGCTGATGGACAGCAGTCAGGAGCCCTGTGAGGACGCGCCCAGCAGGCGTCCGCTCCCGCTCTGCTCTCAGCTGGGATCTGCAATGAGAACCTGCCCCTCTGCACAGGGCCGTGGGGAAGGGGGCATGCGGGCTCTGAGGGGGCGTTCCCCACCTCCACCCAGGAGGCCCCAGGCTGGGCACGGCAGAGCCAGGGCCCTCATGGCAGAGCTGGTCAGCCTCAGGGACATCTTAGAGCCCTAGCGTAGGGTGGTGGTTGCCCGGAGCTGGAGGGGGGGAGGGGAGTGGGGGGCTGAGGGGTTGCCTAGGGCTGGGAGGAGGGGAGTGGGGGTTCAGGGGTGCTGGCCAGAGGACGTGGGGTCTCTCTCTGCAGGGATGAAAACGTTTTGGAATGGGCAGCAGTGGTGGTCGTCTGTGCAGTAAACACACTAGAAGTCACGGAACTGCTCATGCGCAGTGGGTGACGATCAGGCGTTTGAATGGATCACAGTAAAGCTGCCTCCACCTCAGGGGTCTGGGGTCTCAGAAGAGGCTGGGCAAGATCTCTCTACCCCTTCCCTGGCCTGTGGCTCAAAGCGCTGGGTGCGGGGGGTTGGCAGGGAGCCCCGAGGCGGCACCGGGCACTCCGTAAGGAGCAGAGACGGGCCTCCAGTGTGTCCCAGGTTCAGTGGTTTGTCCCAGGCGAAGGCTTCCCCGCACCTGACACCCTCCTTCCCGGCACGGACTGCCTCAGCGGGCGCTCGGCCGTGCGCGTGATTCCCTGGCGCCCCTTCTAGGGAGGCTGTCCTCTGCGCCCAGCATCGGCTCTTAGGAATCCAGCAGATTCTAACAGAAAGTGAAAATGGACTCAGGAAACATTGCTTGGTGCCCCCTGGGCGCCACGCCCTGGCAATGCAGCAAGAGTCCAGCCCCGCGCCCGAGAGCCACAGTGGATGGGGTTCGGCGAGGTGACATCGGTCAGTGCAGTATGGGTAAGGCTGAGGAGCTTGGAGCCAGGCACATCCAGGCACAAAGGAATGCGGTGAGAAGCTGCAGACGAGCTTCAAGCGGTAGAAGGGCAGGATCAGCGTTCCTCTCCCTTCCTGGGCTGCTGGATTGGGCCGGGTGGCCACGTACAGGTATGTAGGTAGCTCACTGCACAAGGAAGGCTAATTCACCATTGCACAATTGTGGGCCCTACTGGGTGGAAGGAATGGGAGGTACAGGCTACCAGGGGAGGGGTGGCCCTCTTCAGATAATGGCAGGGGGGGGGGGGGGGCGCAGAAGGGAAATGCAGGGGAAGGGCAATACACAATGGTGGCCTGTGAGGGAGGAGATGGGCATAACAAGGAATAAGTAAATACAGTCTGAAGGAGAGATCACGTCCTGCGTGCCCAGGGGAAATGCTGTGAAGTAAAACAGGGCAACAGGGTCAGGGAGTGAAGGCAGGAGGGACAGCCGCTCAGGCAGGTGACATCAGAACGGAGACCCAAATGATACCTGGGAATGAGCACTTCCAATGTATGAGGGAAAGGGTCCCTGCAGGGAAAAAGCAGGTGCAAAGGCACTGAGGCAGGAATGGGTTTGATGGCTTTGGACATGGAAAGGAAGCTGGGGCCAGTGGCATGTCAGGAGTGAGGAGGCTGGAGGCTGGAGGCTGGAGGCAGGAAGGATGGCCAGGGCCCAGATGGGGCAGGACTGCTCTTTTCTTTTCTTTCTTTCTTTTTTTGGAAGGGCCACAAGTTGCTGGTTTGAGGGTTTTATTTTAATAAGCCTTTTATTTTGACGTAGTCTTAGCTATACAGATAAGTTGCAGAAATAGTACAAATATATCCCTTGGATCCGGAACCTGGGCTTCCCAGATGTTAACCTTCTAGCACATCTGTGTTTCTCACTCTCTTCGCTCTTACTGTTTGTTTCAAGAAGGGTTGAGAGTAAGTTGCAGACATGGTGCCTTTCCCTCTGAATGATGCTGCAGGCATTTCTGAACACGGGACGAGCTCGCAGTCTCCCGTGTGAGCACAGCACGGTGACGCACGTTGGTACGGCGCCTCTACCCCGCTGCAGACCTGGCTCAGACTGCACCGATGTCACCGCCATGTCCGTGGCAGCAAGCAAAGCAGTCATTATGACCCCAGACGCTCTGAGCCACTCGTCGCCTTAATTCCACGCCTTTCCAGCTCCCTTCGATTCCGTTCCCTTCCCTGCTTTTTGTCTTCGTGACCTTGATGGTTATGAAGTGTTCAGTTCACAGAAGCCCTCGATTGCTTCTTCTTTCTGGTGTTTCCTTGTGATCGGAGGCATCACAGAAGGGAGCTTGGATCTTATCAGCAAGTACAGGTGTCGATCTGTCAGGTTCCGGGGCCGCTGCTGCCGGCCGCGTGGGCAGGGGGGTGTGAATCTTCAGCCTGAAGTTAGATTCCCCTTTTGTAGCAGGCAGATATCGGGGTGCGGGACACGGGGTACTTTGGGACGATGTAAATGTCCTGCTTCTCGGCATAATTTTGCCCACTGGCGTTTGCGTCCATTGATGACTCTTGCTGGGAAAACGTTGACCCTGATGATGGTCAGATGGTGGTTGTGTCTTCCATCATCTGTCTTTACCGCTTGTCGTTCCGCGGGAGGAAGCCCTTCCCCTTTCCCTTCTATGTGGCTCTGCGAGTATGGACGTGTGACTATTATTTTGCGTGTCGTCCTGAGTTACTGTCATTTTTGTTGTCTTTGTTCAAACCGTCCCTGATTTGGCCAGAAGGATTTTGGAGAGTTTTGATGAAGGCGGGCCACAAGTAGATGCAGATTTTTAAAAAGATCCCTGTGAACCTCTGGGAGACCCTGCTGTGTACATCCTGGGTCAGCGACACGTGAGAATGTTGTGGCACAGGGCGGCCGCCCTGGCGCAAACGCACGATGCTGAAAGCCGGGGGCACTTCCTTAGAGACAGCGGCCGCCTACCGCCTGCAGGTTCTAGAAGGTTCTAAAGAGGATCTCACAGTGCTGTTCGCCTACTCCTGGCTCCTTTACTTGGTGTGATGGTTTTGAGACCCACCCACGACGCGTGGGTTCCCTTTTGTGCTGCGTCTCTTCCAGCACATGGAAAGGCCACCATTTTTATAACCCGCTCGGCTGCTGGTGGCCGGGCCCTTTCCTGCCTGGGCGGTTATGAGTAGTGCCGCTGAGAGCACCAGTGTAGGTGGTTTTGGGTCGATGTGTTATTTTAACTTCTCCTGGGGGCACACCTGGGCTGGAATGTGTATGGTATATTAGCTTTGTGAGACACTGCCCAGCTGTTTTCCAAAGCGGCCCCGCTGGGGGCGTGCAAGCCCTGCAGCCTCAGGCTGGGGCTGGCCGGAGGGTCCCCCATGTGCTGGGCAGAGCCCTCAGGGAAGGACGCTGGAGTCCTCCCTCCTAGGGCTTCTCTGGGGCTGGCAGAGTGGCATTCAGGCCGCTGAAGGAGAGACCCCCTCCCCCCGCCCTGCGGTTATGAAGAACTTGCAGGCCCACAGGGCAGTGAAGTCACAGGGCCTCTGAGAAAGGAGCTGAGGCTAAAGGCCCCAAAATGTCTAGGGTGTTCTAAAGCCCGTCCCTCCCTTGAGCTCTGGCTGCAGCAGCCCCACTGGGGCTCTGGGGCAGAGGGGCAGGTACATTCAGGGTTGGGGGACCGTGGGCCCCGGGCATCACTGCTGTCCCCCAGGGTTCTGGTGTGCAGGCCTGTTTGGGAATCTCCCCCACCGTCACAGGTCAATTAGGTCAAAAGCTCTGGGCGTGGGGCTCAGGGCTTCCCAGTGGTTCTAATGCTCAGACAGGCTGAGACCCTCCAGCTGTGGGGCTCCCAGCTAGAAGCTGGCCCCAGGGGGCCCGGCCTCCTCTGAGCAAGGCTGCCCCGGCTTCGGACAAGGCTGGATTGGCCTCTGATGTTCTGAGTGACCTCTGGAAGAGCAAGGGGCTTAATCTAGCTTGTGGCCTCCTGGTTGAGCCCCGGGGCTCGGGATGGCAGACGAACAGGGCAGAGGGTTGTTACTATCCAAGGGAAGCCTGAGCCCTTTTTGCGGCGGGGAGGCAGGCCGGGTTTGATTTCTAGAATGGGAGGCACTGGGTGAGGGACCAGTGTCCCCTGCAGGGTGTCTTAAAGAACGGCCCTGGGGGTCAGAAGCAGGGACAGAGCCACCCACCTTGCCCGCTTGCTGTCCAAGCCATGCTTTTCTTATGTACGTCCATTAGATGTGCAGAGGACACCTACGGGTGGGCTCCCTCCTCGCGCCTGGACCCCCGAGGCCGACAGACCAGCGGGGGGCGGGTGCAGCCCACCTCCCAGACGCTCACCTGCCCTCGCAGCTCCGCGAAACGACTGCAGGACCTTGAGGCTACTCTGCCGTGAGCCCCTGTCCTGCAGACCAGACCCGGCTTGGGCAGCAGGCTGTGTCGCATGCCTCGCTCCCGTTCCCACGATGCACAGCGGCCGTCCCGGCCGACTCGAGGAAACCAGTCCTGCGTGATTTGGTCAAGCCCCGCATTCAAGCCGACACCACAGCCTGCCTGGTGACCCACACTGTCCTCCCGAAGGTACTACCCCCTGGATTACTTTTCATATTTGCACAGTCAAATCCAGCGGGGCTCCGTGGCCGTGGGCCCCACGGCGATGTCTCAGGGGCCTGGAGGGCCGTGCTCCACAGTGGGGATCTTCCTCAGGGGAAAATGATTTAACATCTAGTCTGCTAAAATATTAGTATTGCATTCCCCAAAACTAATGTGGGTTTCTGGTGGAAAATCTGAAAGGTAGCAAATCTGTTAAAAAGAGGCTTAAGAGCACCTATGATGCGCAACCATTTCTAATCTACNGAGAGAGAGAGAGAGAGAGAGAGAGAGCAAGGGAGGAGCAGAGAAAGAGGGGGAGACACCGAATCCAAAGCCGGCTCCAGGCTCTGAGCTAGCGGTCAGCACAGAGCCCGGTGCGGGGCTCGAGTCCACAAACCGCGAGATCATGACCTGAGCCGAGCTGACGCTTAACCGACTGAGCCCCCAGGCGCCCCTCTAATCGTCTCTGTGATAGAAAAGTCAGCTGGAGGGGCGCCTGGGTGGCTTAGTCGGTTAAGCGTCCGACTTTCACTCAGGTCATGATCTCGCGGTTCGTGGGTTCGAGCCCCGCGTCGGGCTCTGTGCTGACTGCCAGCTCAGAGCCTGGAGCCTGTTTCAGTCTGTGACTCCCTCTCTCTCTGACCCTCCCCTGCTCACGCTGTCTCTCTCTCTCCTAGAAATAAATAAAACATTAAAAAAAAAAAAAGTCAGCTGGAAGTCGCGAGAAAGCCCCCCCAGGACAGGGCTGGGCTGTGGGGACACCGGGCAAGAGTCACCCCCCGCAGGACTGGCCCGGCCTCCCCAGCCAGATGATTCAGTGGCTGTGGGGCCATTGGGTGTCCTGGGGTGACAAGTCCCTACCGCCTTCGGTCACTGAGACAACCGCGTGACATCACTTTAGTAGTAAACCTTCAGTTAGTGACATGGGTGCGGGGTGCGGGGAGGGGCAGTGAATAACCCACTTCCTCCCTGCAGCCCCCGTGGTTGATCCCAGAGGGCAGGGGGCGTGGAGCGCAAGGCTGGGGAGAGAGCACAGCGGACACAGCCCGTGGAGGGGGAACGCCCAGCACAGCGGTCCAGCCTCGGGTGCCGGGTGAGGTCTGTGGATGAAGGAGTATTTGGGGAGGGGGAATGACGGGTTCTTGTTTGCGTTCCAGAAAGGTCGGCTGGCTGGCTGCTTGGATAGCAAGTCTGGGAGATGGACAGCTGGTAGACGCCCCGTCACCCGGGAGGGCGAGGGGAGCACGGCATTGTTGAGACGGGCTCCAGTGACGCGGAGTTTGTTCCTTTAGGGCGCAAGGCTCTCCCCTGAACGGAGCCCAAGGGGTGACCGTGCAGGATCAGAGGCTGAGGCCACAGGGGCCTTATCCCAGGCAGCTCTTGCGTCCTCTCTGGGCCAGCGTCCCCGGTCACTGCTCCCTTTGACCAGCTTCTCTTGAGGGCACCTGTCCCGCATGGCTCAACCGACCGCCAGCCTTTGCTGCACCCCAAACGTTTGGCCCCGGCCCCCTCCCAGCCAGCAGCTCCGTCTCTGTGCTCCAGCTCAGTTCCGAGGGCAGGAGTCTGGCTGGCACGGGTCAGCTTTCCAACCCAGACGCCCAGCCACAGGTCACAGACAAGGTTGGTTGCCCTTGGGCCGGGTGTTTACCCCAACCAGCTCTGCCTAGAGGGTGGAGGGGCTTGGGAGGAGAGGCAAATCCCCAGAAGGAATACAGGGCGAGCCACTTGGGAAGCGGGAGTAAGCCCGACAGGGACCTGGGACTGAAAAATGCCCCAACTGGACCAGCTCCTTGCCCACCATTTACCATCTCCATATACCTGTCCACGTCTACACTGCCGCCCAAGCCAGACCCTGGGGTAGTGGCTCACAAGCAGGGGCCACAGCTGCCTCTATTCCATAGACCTGCTCCTTTGCAGGTGACTTTGCCCATGTGGCTTGCTTGGGCTGCTGGGCATCCGCAAACGTGAGGTAAGCAGAGGCTTGAGTGCCTTTGCACATTGGGGCTTGCTGCTCTTGCTGGTGTTGGAGCCCTGAGACCCCTCTGGCAAGAGGCCCAGGCCGGCAAGGATGGAGCATGACCGACCCGGAAGGAGCCGTCCCAGCTGAGGCCGTCACCGCGATCACCTGGCCACCAGCCAACCCAACGGACCACAAATGCAAGAGAGCCGCTGAGACCCATAGGAGAACAGCCCAGCTGAGCCCAAATGGCCCAGGCTCCAGTGACGCGGAGTTTGTTCCTTTAAGGCTGAACAGAGCCCAAGGGCTCACCGTGCAGGTAAATGATGTGCCTGTTTTGTGGCTGCTCCTTTTGGGGTTTTTTGTTATGCGGCACTAGCTGAAAACAGGAACTGGAATCCAGAAGTGGGGGGCTGCTGGTGTACCCAAACCTCAAGTGTGTGGCGTTAGTTTGGGGACCGGGTGGCAGGCAGAACATGGGAAAGTGACATGGAGGCTGGCAGCAAAGGCCGGGAAAATAGCAGACTGTTAGTGGAGTCCGGAAAGGCAGTAAAAAGCGCTACGACTGGTGGAAAATGGTCGCACCAGAACTCGCCAGATGGCCAAGCGCTGCCCGTTCTAACTCAGAAGATGGGACGTGGCAGATGTGTGATCTGGCTAGGAAGATGTCTTGGGAGCGTGTTGGAATTGTCAGGTAGCTTCGGTTAGCCGTGTGTGGGAGCCAGGAAGAGACGGGAGCCAAGACGAGAGCCGCCGATTTGCACGCAGAGGGCGGAGAAGACCGAGAGCAGCCTGGATGACCGGACTGCAGGAAGACACTGCTTCCCTCTCCCATCTCCCCGTCTGGCAGAAGATGATCAACGGAAGAAATGAGCACGGGGTCAGGATCAACTCAAACAGGGAGCTTAAGTCCTTTGCTAGGACATTGGAAAGATTGCAGGCAGTGGCCAGTGGACCCTCCCCAGCAGGCGAGAGGGACTCTAAGAATCTTAAGGCCGATGGGGCGCCTGGGTGGCTTAGTCGGTTAAGCGTCCGACTTTCGCTCAGGTCATGATCTCGCGGTTCGTGGGTTCAAGCCCCGCGTCGGGCTCTGTGCTGACTGCCAGCTCAGAGCCTGGAGACTGTTTCAGTCTGTGACTCCCTCTCTCTCTGACCCTCCCCTGCTCACGCTGTCTCTCTCTTTCCTAGAAAAAAAAAAAAAAAAAAAGAATCTTAAGGCTGTTGCCCATGGAACCTTCACACCCTGCCCGAGCTGGACAGAGGCCTGTCTAGAAAAGAATCGAGGGCAGGACCTCTGTTGAATGGGAAGAACCGAAGTCAGATTCATAGGAAATGTACACATTTTTATTTTATTTTATTTTATTTTTAATATTTTTTATTTATTTCTAGGAGAGAGAGAGAGAGAGAGACAGCATGAGCAGGGGAGGGTCAGAGAGAGAGGGAGTCACAGACTGAAGCAGGCTCCAGGCTCTGAGCTGGTAGTCAGCACAGAGCCCGATGCGGGGCCCGAACCCATGAACCACGAGATCATGACCTAAGCGAAAGTCGGACGCTTAACCGACTAAGCCACCCAGGACCCCCGCAAATGTACACATTTTTAAAGGCAGTTCTATTATTGGAAGCCCCACAGTGTGGCCCGCGATGGCCCAGCTGCAGGCAGGCTTCTGGGGCCCAGCGTCCTCTGCACAGAAACCAGAGTGTGGAGCCCGGTCAGCTCTGGAGCCCGGTCAGCTGCCAAGGGGCACTGTTTATGGAGATTGGGACTCCTCAGAGGGCAGAGATGTGGAGAACGGAGGGCTGCAGCCCGTCCCACTGGGGGAAGCACACTCTCTTGACTTCCCGGCCCCTCCCCACCTCCCCCGTTCCCCCACGAGTGCTTCCTGAGATGTCTTTTGAGGAAACGCCCGGACCTCTGAGTGTTTTCTCACTAAGTAGGATGCTGGCTGACTTCTCCCAGGGGGAACACACAGCTGACCAGGGGAGATGCATAGGGAGAAGCTGTGGAGGCCGAGGGGCCTGGGGGGCCAGGGTGGACGGGACAGGTGGCGGGAAACAGCCCTAGTGCTTTAGGGAAGTGACATCTTATGGTCAGCCTCTGTGCCCTGTCTTGTACGGTCCCCTCCAGTCATTACCAAAGGTAAATTTTTTTAAACTTTCATTTATTTTTGAGACAGAGAGTGACAGAGCGTGAGCAGGGGAGGGGCAGAGAGAGAGGGAGACACAGAATCCGTAGCAGCTTCAGGCTCTGAGCTGTCAGCACAGAGCCCAATGTGGGGCTCGAACTCATGGACCGTGAGATCATGACCTGAGCCGAAGTCGGATGCTCAACCGACTGAGCCCCCCAGGTGCCCCTGGTCATTACCAAATTTAAATCAAAGTCCACTGTCCAGAAAAAAGTTAGGATGTGGAAGATACATGTGGAGCATTTAAGTATTTTTTATCAAGATTTTTTAAAGCATTAGTTGTCAAGTTCTATCAAGTTCTATTTTGTTTTTTATTAGAGAGAGAGAGAGAGAGAGAGAATCCCAACCAAGCAGGCTCCACACTCAGCTGGAAGAGGGACCGGGGGCTTGATCTTACGACCCTGGGATCATGACCTGAGCCGAAACCAAAAGTCAGACGCTCAACCGACGGAGCCCCCCAGGCGCCCCCCGTCAAGTTCCGTTTGTGAACATCACGTTTCATCCTTCTCCTATGGGGCGAATATGAATACTCTGGTACGCGCCCCCCGGGAGGCATGCTTGCACACTTTGGGGGCATACACGGGAGGTGTTTCTGCCCAGCGAGTAGCCACCGTGGGCTTTCCAAACGTGGCACGTGGCTCACGTGCGGCGTGGGTCCCAGCTGACACGCGTTCCCGCTGACGCTTGTTACCCCTGCGTCTTTGACTGTAGGCCCCCACCTGCCGCGAGGCGTTACAGCCGCTTCCATCCCCCCCCTGCCGTCACCAAGGCGCGGCGCTTTCTCTTGGGTCCGTGGCCGGCGGATGCTCTCCTGGGTTAGGTTCCGGCTCAAGTCTCTTGTCCCTGTTTTCATCGCGCTGATGGTCTTTTCCTCACTGATTTGTAACATCTCTTGAAGTAATCTGGGAATGACTGACTTTGGTTGCACACGTTGCAACTATTTTCATCTCCCTAGCTTCTTTCTTCGTCCCCTGCAGGGCATCCTTTCGGGAACAGAGGCTCCCTTTCAACGCAGGTGGACTGTTCAGTATTTCCTTTCGTGATTGACCTTTTCCTCCTTTGCCCGCTCTGAGGTCAAAGTTGTTCTTTTCTATGATCCCTTAAAGCCTTTATGTTTTTGCCTTTCGTGTTCAGTGCCACGGGCCACATGGGTCTGATTTTTGTGCACAGGGTATGAATTATGGATTACATATATTTTTAAAAATATGAGTGCTTCTTTGCCCAGAACCACTAACTGAAGGAATACTTCCTTCCCCAGTGCTCTGTGACGCCAGCTTTGCCATAAATCAAGTACCCCCTTAAGAAAATGTTGCCAAGCCAGTTGTCTCAGCTGCTTAATTGCTGTCTTAATTATTCATTCAGCAGTTGATGGACATTCTAATCTGGGGCAATTACGCGGCCGTTTGAGGATGGCTTCTTCCATGTAAAGTCGGAAACCCTCCGTGATTCCACGTCTGCCAGTGCTTTCTTCCTTTCCAGTGGCGCGTAAGAAGCGGTTGGATGGGCCACAGTTGGCTTGTGAAATCACTGGATCACAGGGTGAGTTTCCACGGGGCCGCCAGGTGGCCTGCGGCCCTCCCGGCGGTGAGTGGGAGTCGGGTGTCTTCACGCTCTGCTCTCAGGTTGTGAGCGCCCCTGTGCGGGTTTCAGGAATAACGCCCGGTGGTGGGTGGTGTGCGTCTCGTCTCGGCCAGGCTCGGCTTCCGTCCGCAGCTCCTTATGACAAAAGAAACGGAGTCTCGATTTGTTGCTAATTGTGTCCAGGTAGCCTCTTGGGTGAACTTTGACCCAATTTTAAAATTAACACATTGTTTTTGTTTCTGTTCTAACTTTGAAGCGTTTTTATATCCTGGACACAGGTCTTTTATCAGCTCTGTGTTTGCAAATTTATTTTATTTGGTCTGTGGCTTATCTTTTCAGTTTCTTAACAGTGTGTTTAGAAGAGCTGACATTTTTCATTTTTGATGAAGTGTAATTTGCAATAGTTTTTTTTTTTTTAAATGTTTGTTATTGAGAAACAGAGAGAGACAGAGCATGAGCATAGGAGGGGCAGAGAGAAGGGGAGACACAGAATCTGAAGCAGCTCCAGGCTCTGAGCTGTCAGCACAGCCCGACGTGGGGCTCAAACTCACAAACTGCAAGATCATGACCTGAGCTGAAGTTGGACGCTTAATCGACTGAGCCACCCAGGCACCCCACAATAGTTTTCTTTTATGATTTATGCTTAAAAAATTATTTTTAATGTTCATTTATTTTTGAGAGAGTAGGGGGAGGGCAGAGAGAGAAGGAAACACATAATCTCAAGCAGGCTCCAGGCTCTGAGCTGTCAGCACAGAGCCTGACATGGAGCTCAAACTCACGAATGTTGAGATCATGACCTGAGCCAAAGTCAGACACTTAACTGACTGAACCACCCAGGCACCCCAATTTATGCTTTTGAAAAGAAATTTTAATGTTTATTTTTGAGAGAGGAGAGAGAGAGACAAAGTGTGAGTCAGAGAGGGGCAGAGGGAGAGGGAGACACCGAGCCTGAAGCAGGCTCCAGGCTCCGAGCTGTCAGCACAGAGCCTGACACAGGGCTCAAACCCATGAACTGTGAGATCATGACCTGAGCCAAAGTTGATGCTTAAACAACTGAGCCACCCAGATGCCCCCAGTTAAAAATATTTCTTTTTTTAATGAATTTGATAGTAACTTCCAAGCTTGGGCATTTCTGAAATTAAAAAAAAAAAAAAAAGAAGAAGATTTCCAGCTTAATTTCATTGGCTGGGTTACATGTTACCCCAAAACAGTGGGTTCAAATGACAACAGAACGGCATTCATTTTGCTCGTGACTCCCAAGTTTGGATGGAGATCTCTGGGCAGGACCCAAAGGTCAAGGTTGGATCATCCAAGGGTCCATCCAGTCAAATTCTAGCGCCTGATGGACTGCGCTGGGGGCTCTTGGGCGGAACACCTTCCCAGGACCCCTGGTGTGCTCTCAGCTTCCTCGTGGCACCCTGGCTGGTTTTACGGGCGAGACCTTTCTGAGAGAGACCCACTGGAAACAGTGTCCTCCCCAGGTGTCCCCTAGCATCAGTCCCACTGGGCTCCCATCCTTGACGCAGCCACAAAGACCCGCCAGGTTCAGAGTGGGGAATTGGGCTCTTCTCTTAATGGGCAGGGCCAAGGTTCTGGAAAAACCCGGGAACAGAAATACTGTCATAGCCATTTTGGGAAAATACAATCTGTTGTGTTCATCGTGGTTGGAGAATATACTATGCATGGTATCAGCCCTTTCACTTTTCTTCGTGACTTTATGATCAATGTTTATAAATGCACTGGGAGCATTTGAGAAGGACGCATACTCCGTATGCTCATGTGAAGTAACAAAGTCTCAGTCCATTGTGTTCATCATGTTGATCAATATCCATACTGATTTTCTGTTTCATTGTTCTGTTTCCTGGGAGAAAATACGTTACAATCTCCCATTATGACTGTAGGTTGGTTTATTTTTCTTTGTTTATTTGAAAGTTTTTGCTTTATGTATTTTGAGTCTATTTTATTAGGTACATAGAAGTTTAGAATCGTTACATGTTCCTGATAAAGGGGTTGTTTTGACAGGTGTGAACTGGTTCCCTTTATCTCTAGTGATGCTTTTCATTTTGAAGTGTATTTTTCTGACATTACTGCTGGGGCTACAGCAGCTTTCCTCTGCTTAGCATTTTGCGCCATCTTTTCCTGTTCATGTACCTTCAGTCCTTTCTGGATGCTTGTGTCTGGAGCAAATTTCCCTCAAGGATGATGTACTTTCCCACCCCTGCCCCATCCCGTTGATTATCCTAGGTTGACTCTTATTTACTTTGAGCAATTATTAAGTTTATTTATTAAATACAAATAACTTATTAAAAGTTTTTTAATGTTTATTTATTTTTGAGAGAGAGAGAGAGCATGAATAGGGGAGAAGCAGAGAGAGAGGGAGACACAGAATCCAAAGCAGGCTCCAGCCTCTGAGCTGTCAGCACAGAGCCCGACACGGGGCTCGAACCCATGAACTGTGAGATCATGACCTGAGCTGAAGTCGGACACTCAACTGACTGAGCCACCCAGTGCTCTAAGTACAAATAATGTAAACAAACCCATCCAGTAGAGTGAACTAAGGGGATAAATTTTACTAGAATCTTTTTTTTTTTTAATTTTTTTTTAATGTTTTATTTATTTCTAGGAGAGAGAGAGGGAGAGACAGCGTGAGCAGGGGAGGGTCAGAGAGAGAGGGAGTCACAGACTGAACAGGCTCCCGGCTCTGAGCCGGCAGTCAGCACAGAGCCCGATGCGGGGCCCGAACCCACGAACCGCGAGATCATGACCTAAGCGAAAGTCGGACACTTAACCGACTAAGCCACCCAGGCACCCCAAGATTCTTATTTTCAAAAAGAAAAAAGAACTAGGGACTTCTTGTTTCCTGCTGCTGGGTATTACGCTTGTTTGTATAAAAAAGGCTCAAGGGAAAACCAATGAGTTTTCCATGCTGACACTTCTCAGAAGAAAAGGGCTAAAAGGTAATTGACGTCTACAAACAGATGTGGTCCTAGCTCTGGACGGCCCCTGGGACCCCGTGAAATTGGAGATGAGAAGTTCTGCCTGGATGGAGATGGGAGGTGGGGAGGCAGCCCCCTCAAGACAAGGAGGCAAACAGAGACCGAACTCCGGAAGGATTCCCAGACTCCAGAGCCCTCAAGCCAGGGCAACACTCTACGGCTAAACCCCTCGCTCGGGCCCAGGCCCCGGACCCCTGCAAGTCAGGGCGAACTTTGATCTGTGTCTTGCTTCTGGTGACCCTCTTGGATAGGAAAACTTCTTAGTGATTATATTCAACATGAAAGGCCCCGGCTTCAAATTTCCCTCACGGCAAATTCATTCAAACCGTGTTTAGTGGAAGAGGCTGTCGAAAATGTGTCAGGAGTGACAAAGCGGGCCCAAAATGGGAATGCGGAAGAGTTCTCCCAGTGCTGATGGAGAAAACAAGGGAAAATGAGGGCACAGACGTGGTGGGGAGAGGGTGTTAAGGTTTCCATGAATCCTTGTCATGGGACAATGGACGTCTCCCTGAAGAGATGCTTGGTCCAGTGATTTACAAAGACCTACCCGTCGGCCTGGACATGAGACCCTCTAACTGGGCTCAGGAAGAGAGCCACGATCTTAGAGAGGCATGCCTCTCTACCAGTGGTTCTCCATGGGAGGTGGCGGAGGGGCCCGGGGACTCATGGCCGCGTCTGGGGACACTATTGGCTGTCACACCTCGGGGCGCTGCCCACATCTGGCATCTGGCGCCCAGGGACCCCAAGATGGGAAATCACTCAGCCCCACGATGAGGAGGGCCATCGCTAGGGACCCATCTTGGGAAAAGGAGCCCGGCAGTCTGAATTTGGGGAAGAGGAAATACAGGAGGCTTTATAGTTTTGTGGGAAAATATGTTTATTATAAAGGAGAGCCTTCCCCGCCATCTCTCAGAGCCTTCTGGAGCTCAGAAGTCAAGGTTGCTCGTCTATCGTGATCGATTTAAGGCAACAGGAGAATTAATTGGCTTAAATGTTCCAACCTGACGGCACATTTCAGCTGATGCATGCACACGGGCCACGCAGAAGACGCTCGATAAATATTTGCAGGATAAGCGAAGGAGCGCGGTCCCTGCTGGCACCGGGAAGAGGCAGGAGCGTGAGCCGAACTGCCAGCCGGGAACCGCGCATCCGCTGTCACAGCCGGACTGTGGCTTCCTTCACCTGCACCGAGGGCGCCCGCCGCTGGGTGGGCGACAGAAACCCTCTCCAGTCTCCACGCCAGCCGACCGCAGGGCGGTAAAAATGCTCTCTGGGGCAGGAGTCTATATTTCAGCGTAGGTATCTTTTTAAAAAGGTCTGTCATCCTTCCTGACAGAAGGGGTCCTTAGAATACAGTAGTTAGGTCCTCTGCCCGGGAGGTAAAACCTCACAAGCCAGCTGGGAGCCAGGGCCCCGGCAGGGAGAGGGGGGTAGATAGCCGTCTACCTGTGTGTGTGTGTGTGTGTGTGTGTGCGTGCGTGCGTGTGCGCACATGTGAGTTTGTGTGGATGTTTGAAGCGGGAGAATGTCCCCTCCCTGGTGGCTGACGTGGACGGTGTCATCCGGGAATGCTGTGGCCACGTGGAGATGGTTCATTTGCAGAAGGAGGGAAGAGGGAGGGAGGCGGATTCGCCTGGTGCCTCTGCGTGGTCTCTGGACCCAGGCTGAGGCGCCACCCCCTGCTGGAAGCATCCTTCCTGGGGGAAGCTGGTTTGGGTGGAGCTTCTGCCCCTTGCAATGGAAAGTTCTGATCTATAGAACTTCCAGCAGGTTCTGTGCTGCTGTCCACCAAGTCTCTACACGCCTGAGCTCAGATATTTGCAACACACGAGTTTTTAGACAGAAAGAGAATCAGGGACGCCTGGAGGGCTCGGTCAGTTAAGCACCCGACTCTTGATTTTGGCTCAGGTCATGATCCCTCGGTTCATGAGTTCGAGCCCCGTATCTGGCTCTGCTCGGATGGTGTGGAGCCTGCTTGGGATGCTCTGTCTCCCTCTCTCTCTGCCCCTGTCCTACTTGTCGTCTCTCTCTGTCTCAAAAATAAACATCAGGGGCCCCTGGGTGGCTCAGTCAGTTAAGCATGGGACTCTTGATTTCGGCTTAGGTCATATCTCATGGTTCGTGGGTTCAAGCCCCGTGTCAGGCTCTGCACTGACAGCGTGGAGCCTGCTTGGGACTCTCTCTCTCTCTCTCTCTCTCTCTCTCTCTCATTTTCTCTCTGCCCCTCCCCCACTTGCTCTCTGTATCTTTCTAAAATAAATAAAAAATAATAAATAAATAAAATATTAAAAATAATAAATAAAAATAAACTTCAAAAAAATAAATAAAAATAAACCTTTAAAAAAGAAAGGAAACCAATTTCAGGTTGTTTCAAATGGGAAGCAGTAAGACGGCTGTCAGTCAGTAAAGGACGGCACCGAGGATGTGGCCGTCCGTCCCGTGAAGCGTTCCACCCCAGCCTTTGTTGTGTGAGAGTTTAACCCTGCTCATGGCGCCTGCGGGGCCAGAATCGGGGTGGCTTTGTCCCTGTTGGGTGTTGTCTGGGGCCCTGCCGGGAGCGTCCGGAGGCTGCACCCTCGCGGTGTGGGTGAGCACCGGTCTTCGGTCCCTCCGTGTGGCTTGGGCTCCCCCAGCCGTGGCCAGGCTCCGACAGGGAGCTTCCACACGGGGACCATCCACGGAGCTGGTGTTGCAGGGGCGCCTGGCCAGTGCTGCCGGGGTCTTGTGGGCTCCCTGCCCGTCCTGGGATGGAGGAAGCAGCCACAGCCCACCCCGTTTTGGGGGGGAGGGACAGAGACCCCATCGCTCAAAGGAAAGAGGGCCACAACCTTGGCGGCCATGTTTTATGACTGCCACGCACGAGTCTGTAAGAGCCCTACGAGCCTGGCATGTGGCTTCATGCAAAAATTCTTAGTGAAGGAACACACCTCTGCCCTTTGAGTCTGGGGGACAGGAAGGACCCGCTCTGGAGCTCTAGAAATGAATGGTGACATCCAAGGTCCCCGGAAACTCTGGAGCTCTTCAGATTTGTAAACTACCCCAGCCTGCGAGGCTGAGTCCCTGCTGCCGCTCAGAGTACCCTGCGAGGGTGACAGCGCTTGAAAAAAAATCGAGGTTAAATGCACGTAACATAAAAGGAACCACTTTAAAGGACATCATTTGGTGACATGTAACACATTCACAATGTTGTGCAACTGTCTTCCCTCTCGTTCAGGAATGTGAGTGGCAGCCCCTCCCCTCCCCGCGTCTGGGGATTGGCTTGTTCTGGACACTTGGTGCAAACGGAGTCACGTGACATGTGGCCTTCCGTGGCCGCGCCTTTCCGCCAGCTTCGTGTTTTGAGGTTTGTCCACGCCGTGGCGTGTGTTAGAACTTCACGCCTCTTTAAGGCCGAGTGCTTCTCCGCTGAGCGAGGGGCCCCGTCTTGTTTATCCGTCGCTGCTGAGGGACATTGGGCTTGTCTGCGTATTTTGGCCACTGCAAATGATGCCGCTCTGAACGTGTGTGTAGAAGTGTTCATTTGAGTGTCTGTTTTCAATTATTTAGGAAAAGCGCTGCGGGGGAGGGGTGCTCCCTCCTCGGCTGTGCCTCCCAGGGAGAAAGCTTTAAGCTGAATGCTCCTGGCACCCGGGCCCAGGCCACTTTTGTGACAAGACGCAGCTGGAACTTGGCAGAAGCTCCCAGGAGAGGAGCCCGGAGAAACGCGGGTGGGTCTCCCATCTGGGCAGGGAGCTGGCCCGAGGGGCGGGGCCAGGCCAGGCGGCTCTGTGTGATCTGGGCCGTCCCGGCTTCACTCCTGGGTATAGACCACAGGCCCTGGGTGACTGCAGGCTCCTCCACGTGGGGGGTGGGGGTGGGGGGAAAATCTATTGTGCAGCAGCTCGAAGGCCACCGTGGGGATCCTCAGGGGAGCAGAAAGAGCCGTCGTGGGGAGAGGCCTGCTGCCGGCCTGGAATCCAGAAGACCCCGTGGGCTGGGACGTGGCCAGCGGGGGCCCCACGGCCCGGCTGCAGGAGGCAGGCAGGGGAGCCTGGCCCGCGCTGTGGGGATGTTGAAGATGGTGCAGGCAGGGAGAGCAGGTGGGTGGGGTACAGGGCCGACGCCTGACCCACGCCTTGGCCAGAGGGGGGTGGGTGCTGGGCAGGCTCTGGGGTCCAGCTGCTGGCCTGCATTCCTAGGCTGAAGCCCTAACCGCTGTGACTGTATTTGTAGATTGGCCTTTAGGGGGCACTTGGGCCTCAATGGGGTTGTGAGGTGGGGCTGTGAGGGCGGGTGTCCTCATGAGAAGGTGAGAAGAGGGAGAGGCAGGGGCCCCGCCTCTGCGTGGTGCACGGGGAAGGGCCCTGTGAGGACGTGGCTGTGAGGCACCGTCTGCGAGCCAGGGGGAGCCCACAGGGGCCGGCACCCTGATCTGGGACTTCTGGCCTCCAGAACTGTGAGACTATCAAGTTCTGCAGTTTCAGCTGCCCCAACAGATTAATACACCCCCTTCTTCCAGAAAAATCTCTGGGGGCCGGGAGAGCCCTGGGCCGCCCAGGTTGATTTCCCTGAGGTTGAGAAGGATCTCAGCCACCACCAGAGCCGGGTGAGGGGGACAGAGAGTCTGAGCCCATATTTATTCATCGTTGGATATTTTGCCCATCGTGGATGTTTTTTGCACTGTTTGATTTAAAAATTATGCAGCCCCTGGGCATCTCAGCCAATTAAGCCCCTGACTCTCGATTTTGGCTCTGGTCATGGTCTTTCACGGTTCATGGGTTTGAGTCCCATGTGGGGCTCTGCACCGATTGAGATTCTCTCTCTGTCTTTTCTCTGCCCCTCCCCTGCTTGTGCGTGCTCTCTCGTTGAAAATGAATAAATAAACTTAAAAAATAAATAAACTTACATTAAATATATATATTTTTAAGTCTTGGTTGCCGAGTTTTCTGGTGTTTTGCATTTTTCTGTGCTCACGGCAAGTGCCTGACTGGCCTTCCCTGGTCTCAGCCCTGCTTCTGATGAGTCTGGGACAGCAGGTGCCGGGGGCTGCTTTTCTTTCTTGGATTTAAAACAAAATTTGAGGCAGAATTGACAGATAACCTTCTATTGATTTCAGGTGGACACACGCAGTGATTCAATATTAGCACGTACTGCAAAATGATCGCCACACGACGTCCATTGCCATCTGTATTTCCCACAGTTCTAGGGTCTTTATTCCCTTGTGATGCTTCTCTTAGCTGCTTTCAAGTACGCCACCCAGTCTGATTAACGGCGGCGGCTGTCTCATAGGCATGTCCCTCTGACCCCCTTCACCCAGAGGGCCCCGGGCTCTTCCGAGCCCCGCCCCCACCATCCGCGGGAGCTCTGGGAGCACAGGACCCTCCGGAGGCAGCGGTGCGGGCGCAGGGAGGAGCGTGTCCGCCAGGGGGCAGTCACGCCCGCTCGGATGGCATGAAGCCTGGAAGACACTCCAAGGAAGTGGAGCCAGAGACCTGTGCTTCCCGGCGCTGACCAGACGCTTCTCTTTTAAAATAAGTGGCTTCACAGCTTTTTCTATTCGTGTTCACCCCCCCCCCACCATGGGTGAGGTGGGGGTTCTTTGTCCCTTCCCGCTGCTCTGCACGTCCAACGCAGCAGCCTGTGGGTGACTGAGCCCGGCTCGGGCCTGTGCGTGTCCGTTGACGCCCGTAGAGGAGATGCAAGGTGGCTCATGAGTCCTGTGTACCGTGGTCACACGCCGGCACTGACGGTCGCCTGGATGCTTTGGCTGAGTAGACGTGGCTCCCTTCCACTGCCGTGACACAGCGCTGTGTGGACGGGGGTGGGGGTGCCGAGGCTGTGCTCTGTCTGCCTCGCAAAGTCGGGGAGACCCTGTGGGTGGAGCCCATCGGGAGCAGGCGGCACTGAGGGACAGGATGTGGTCCCAGGTGGAGGCAGATCCCAGAGGGTGGAGGATCCCAGAACTGGCTCGTTGACCTCTGCCTCCTCCAGGCAGCCCTCCTGCCAGGAGGGGGAGAGGGGTGCCTGCCCCGAAGCTGCAGCCGCTTTGGCCCAGCCAGATGGAGCTGCTGACTGTTCAGGTGCCTTGCAGGCCTCTGGGCTCTAGACTCAGGGTGGGACTGGGGCTCAGCGGGGCCCTGGACAAGCTCCTGGTCCTGCAGGGGACCCGGGGGCAGCAAGACGACGAGGGGACTGTAACTGAGTGATGCCGGGTGCCTTTGGGGGTGCAGTGGGCGTGCCCAGCCTGGAAGTGGGCCACGTGATCCACAGAGGAGGGGACAGCCAAAGGGAGCGCTTGGAGGGTGGGGAGGGGCAGGAGGTGGGGCCTCCAGGTGGTAAGGCAGCCTGGAGGGAGGGTTCCTGACCCCACAGGCCCGGGGCCAGAGTCCCCAGGGGGCGTGCCGGTTGGGGCCGAAGCCCAGGCGGATTTCTATTGCCTCAAACACCCCAGGGCTGCTGGGACGTGCCGGACCCGGGCAGCCTTCACCGCCAGCACCGGCTTCCATCCTCAGCCTCGACCGGGAGCCGCAGCTGGACATCAGGGGCCTGGGGGCATGCTGAGGCGGGCCGGCTTCCTGGGGGCGGCAGCCAGACCCGGAGCCGTGGGGGGATGTCCATGGGCTGCAGGTGCCCTGAAAAACCTTTCAGCCACAGGGATGCGGGCAGGACCCGGCTGAGACCCTGCGTGGGCTCCTCTCTCTGGGTCTCCCTGCCTGGTCCCCACCCAGACTCTGCCCCAGACCCGACCACATCTGGGCTGACAAATAAAGCTCATTCCCTCCCAGCTCTGGAGCCCACGTGGGCAGGTTTGGGGGGAAGAAACCCTGGGGAGGGGGGATGCAGGGGCTGGAGACAGGGTGGCTGCGGTGCAGTCCTCCTGGCTCTTCGGGAGTTTGGGACGTGCCAGCGCCCCGCCTGGCCGTGGGGGCCCCGGGGAGGGGAGCACCGGGCGCGGGGCATCCCTGCCAGGACCGCACTGTCCCAGGCACCGCGCGGCAGAAACACTTCCGTCGGCGCCTGGCAGTCTGCTTTGCCGCAGAGAGGAGCATCGAGTCCCAAAGGACCTGCCTTGTTTGACCCGGGACCCACTTCCAGAATATTCTCAGCACTGGGAAGACATGCCGGGGCTCCGTGGAGACCTCTCAGGGCACCTGGGGCCCCAGACGGCACCCGGAGGGGACTGGGAAGGTCCTCTGCCCGCCCGCTGGGGTGGCCGTCACACAGACGGCGGCTCAGGCCACAGGAAGCTGTCCTCACACGCTGGAGCCGGAGGCCTGGGCAGCGCTGGGTCCCCCCGAGGCCCCCCCCGTGCGCCTGTGTCCTGGCGTCTTGTCACAAGGTCACCCTAGCGACCTCGTTTTACCTTAACCACCTCTGTGAAGACCCTGTCTCCATGCACAGTCACATCCTAACATCCTGGGGAATTTGGGCCCAAGAATTCCGGCCTGGAAGTGTGGCTCCGGGGCCGTGGGAGTGAGGGGCACACGGGTAGAGCTGGCCCGGCAGGAGCTGTCCCCCGCGGCCACGTGGAGAGGGGAGAGGGAGGGCCGGCCTCGGAGCAGTGCTTCTGAGCGGAAGGGCAGGGCGCCGTCCGTCGGCTGGCTCCTGGGTCCTGCGCCTCGCTGCTCATCCTGGTCGGTGACCCTCTTCCTGGCTGGCCTCGAGCCCCTGCAGGCAGATCCCGTGCCCCGCAGTGTCGGGGGAGGGCAGGAGGCTTGTGAGTCTCAGAGCATAGCGGGGGCGGAGCTGAGCTGCCTGGGGTCTGGGGAAGGGGGGCCTTTTGCTGTGGGTTTGATGGAGTCCTTGGACCTCCCGCCCTGGCGACAGGGCCCGGAGCCAGGATCAGCCCGGGCCTCTGGGTGCTGGTGCGCCAGCCTGCGCCCCACAGCGCCCCCTGCGTGTCCCCACAAATCCCTCCTGCAGCAGCAGCGATAGTGGTAACGGTGGGGGGGACCTGGGGCCCCGCACGCCCTTCCCGGTGCCTTCCCGGTGCCGCGGCCCCGGTACGGGAGCAGGGAAAGGTAGAAGCTCTCTTCCCGGTGAATAAACGGGGCTCTGAAGGCCCACCTTCCCACCCGTGGGGGGGCGTTTAATCCTGCTAGTTCATGGGGACCGTGTCCCTTCAGGATCCTTCCTGGCCCCTTTTGGGAGACATGAAGCCCTCTCCTTGCACGTGGCCCGTCCACTTCTCCAGGGGGTGGGCGGGCTCTTGGTGGTGGGGTAGGTCAGTCCTCTGCGGTCTTCTCTGGCCTTGCGCTCCGGCCAGGTTCTCCCTGGAGAGCATGCTTCATCGTCTCTGGGCCCCTGAGTCCAGATGGCCCGTGGTCACGAATGCCACCCCCTCACACCTAATACCTGCTCAGGGTTGCAACTGATACAGAAGGAAACACCGGCCGCCCCATTGCTTGGTCTCCTGGTATGCCTGGCTCTTCCAGGTTTTCCCAGGGTCCAGCTGGGCGTCCATGCTGAGGACCAGGTCATGCAGGGAAGAGCGAGCCCGAGGCCACAGGGTGACCTGGGGGCGGCCCCGGCGGGTCCCTGCCTCCTCCCTGCAGACGCCCATTAACACAACAGACACGCTTTGCACGGGAGTCCCTCAGCCTGAGAGGGGAAGTCAGGGGCTCCCAAGCCTCCTGTGTGTCATTGTAAGTCTGTGCTCCACGTCCCCTGCCGTCCCCGCTTGTGGGAGGACAGTCGATCTGTTTCCGGAAATCCATTTTGTGGAGCGTCCGGTTCTGACCCACTTGTGGACACGGATTTGAGCAGCTTCATTAGTTTAAAGATTTCCTGTCCCTGAGCGGGCTGCATGGGAAGGAGATTCTGTGCACGGATGCGCCGGCGCCCGGCTCTTTCCCGTGCTGAGCTGCGGTGGGGGCGGGGGGGACGAGGGTGTCACAGAACAGCTCCGGTGCAGAGGCGACTCTCTGACTTGCTCCAAGACCCTTTTCGGCAGAATTCCCCTGGTTTCCTGCTCAGAACACCCGCTCCGGGGATGCTGGTAGGCAAGGCGTGGAGGAAAGAATTCCAGCCAAATAAATTTGGGAACAATAAATAAACTTGTTCTGGATGAGGGGATGGGCTTTCCGGCCAGCTGTACATCCCTGCACTTTGTGAGCTGCTGTGGGGACCGAGCGCGGACCTTCTCAGGTGCGTTTGCCCCAGGGGATGTTTTGTGGGAAGACGCCGGAAACACGGCCCAGGGTGGTCCCTGCCCACCCTCCGTCTCTAGAAGGTGGTGGTCCGTGATGATGGGACCCCACCTCCCAGAGGAAGGGGGAGGCGAGCAGCACCTGGAGGGCCTAGGGGACTGGGACGTGTCGTCCCCTCTAAACAGTGTTCTCTGAGGGGTCCTGGTACACCTGCCCTGGACGGTCCCCTCTTCCACCAGGTTTTTGGCACACCCCAGGAAAGAGAGCCTCGCTCTCCACCACTGTGGTGGGTGACATCACTGCCCCCATCTTCAGAGGGGGCACGCAGGCCCAGGCTGGGGCCAGGCCGGGTCACGCCAAGTCCATGTCAGTCACACAGCGCGTGGCCGCTGAACGGAGTCGGTTCTACCAGCTCCAAACTCCACACTTCTTCCACTTGCTGGACTTAACGCAAACCCAATCCCAGAGTGGAACTCTGTTTGGGTGACCAGCTTCCCAGAGTGTGGGGACATGGCTGTGGTCCGGGCCCCGGGGACGGTAGAGAGCCCGCCTGGCACTCGGCCCAGCACAGAATAGGATCCACTGCCCGTCGGTCGTCGGCAAACTTGTGTGTCCGTCGGAGGAGCTCTCGGACGGCTGTGTGGAGCGCCGACAGCTGGGTGTGGCTCCCCTGGGGACAGGAAGCTGGAGCCTGGGCAGTGGGCTCAGGGCAGGCCGTCACCTGTGTGGATCCCAGCCAAGCCCGGTGACCTCTGTGCCTCTGACTTGGCCCCTGGAGCCTGCTTGGCGGCCCCCGGAGCAGCACACTGCCTCGCAGCCCATGTGGCCGTGCCTTTAGAGGTGGCAGCAGTGTCCTGCTGAGGGCGTGGGTGAGGGGCCCTAGCCTTGCTTGTCGTGTGCTGGGCTCTCAGGCAGGTGCAGACCATCCCCCGGGTGCCTGGCCTGCCCTGCTCCTGGTGAGGCCACCTCCCCTCTGGGCTCAGTGTCCTGGGTCCGGCCAAGAGCAGCCCGGGGCACGTGCCATGGCTGGCCGCTGGCAAGTGGCTGGCCAGGCCGGGGCAGTCCCAACATGGGCAACAAGTTCTCTGGGCCTGGGCCTGGGCCTGAGCAGACCTGATGGCTGGGTCCTCCCAGCTGGTACCTGATGGGGCCTGAGGGTCACATCAGGCCAAAAGCACATGGGGCCTGCCCTGTGAAGAGCGAGCACAGACCCGGGGGCAGGGGCGTCCTGTTAATAGCAGTGACGTGCCCCAACCCAGTCCTGGGCCCGTCGGGGGCTGGTCCGGTGGAGGCTGAGGGTGGGGGCCTGAATGAGGGTGATGGAGAGTTAGCCTGATTCCCAGCGGCTCTCCTCCCCCAAGGCCACCCTCCTCCCCCAAGGCCACCCCCTCCCCCCAAGGCCACCCTTTCCGAGCAACACAGCCCGTTTCTGGGCTCAGATGTGTCCTTGTTCCGATCTTAGATGCCTCCATAAAAAGGCACTGTCCAGACGGTGGGACCCTGGGCCACAGACAGTCACTAGGGTTGAGTGGCTTGGCACTTGAGAAGTGCTCAGCACCATGTCGGCCACAGAAGTGCCATCTACAAGCCGGTTTCCACAGACCCAAAGCACCAGTGAGAAGGGCAGCTGAGCCACCACCATGCACCTGCTGGGCTGCTCTGCGGCCGCCAGGAACACAGGTTTCCCTCGTCAGGTTCTGGACCCTCGCCCTCAGGGCGCTCCTTGGAGTCGGATGGCAGAGGTGGGGCTGTGAGGCCACAGTGGCCCCAGAGCCTGGGTGCCTCCACCGGGCCACCCGAGACCCCAGAGCCTGGGTGCCTCCACCGGGCCACCTGAGACCCCGGAGCCTGGGTGCCTCCACCGGGCCACCTGAGACCCCGGAGCCGCTTGAAAACCCCAGCTCCACCCTCAGCTCCCTTCCCGCCTCTAGAAAGCTGTCTTGGAGCTCCTGCCCTGGCCTGGGGTCCCCTCATTCCTTACCCGCACAGTCACCAGGCCTGTTATGCCCCCCTGCTGCCCCAGGTCATCCCCAGCAGCCCTGGCCGCTATGACGGCCCCCTCCCGCCCCCACAACCGGCTCCCTAACTCATCAGTCTGGCCTCGGCCGCCTCTGCTCAGGACCCTGATGCCCAAGCCCCTCGGAGTGAATCTTGCTGACCCCTCCCCACTCACTCCTGTGATGTTGGGCCACTTGCCCTGACCCCAGGCCCTGCAGCCCACCCCACAGACCTGGCCTGGACGGGGTGCACTCCTTGGGGCTCCCATGGGACCCCATGAGCATCCGGCCGGGATGACCACATGGCCCAGTTCACGCATCGTTCTGCCCCATACCGGCCGTCCATGGGCAGAGCCGCCTAGCCCAGTCTCTGCTGGCGTCCTTGGCACAGCGGGCCGTCAGGACAACACGGCTTGCATGACTATGTGAACGATGGCCCCTGGGCCCTAAAACGCCAGACTCACCTGCTGTGAGGAGGAGCCTTGGGAATCAACCCCAAGTTGAGACTCCCATCCTCCACCACCTGTGAAGCTACTCCGCCCCACCCCTGCCCTGGGCCTCCACCTGAGACCTCTGCCTGCCCTCCTGCCCCCAGAGCCTTCTTCTGGGACCCCCCTCCCCAACCCGTGTGGGGCAGCCTGACAGTGCTGTCCTGCACTGCCCAGTATGGCCGGGGACCAGCCAGCCTGCGATTGTCCACAAGAGGGCGCTGAGAGCCCACCCACCGCAGCTGAGTGGCCTGGNGGAGTCGGATGGCAGAGGTGGGGCTGTGAGGCCACAGTGGCCCCAGAGCCTGGGTGCCTCCACCGGGCCACCCGAGACCCCAGAGCCTGGGTGCCTCCACCGGGCCACCTGAGACCCCGGAGCCTGGGTGCCTCCACCGGGCCACCTGAGACCCCGGAGCCGCTTGAAAACCCCAGCTCCACCCTCAGCTCCCTTCCCGCCTCTAGAAAGCTGTCTTGGAGCTCCTGCCCTGGCCTGGGGTCCCCTCATTCCTTACCCGCACAGTCACCAGGCCTGTTATGCCCCCCTGCTGCCCCAGGTCATCCCCAGCAGCCCTGGCCGCTATGACGGCCCCCTCCCGCCCCCACAACCGGCTCCCTAACTCATCAGTCTGGCCTCGGCCGCCTCTGCTCAGGACCCTGATGCCCAAGCCCCTCGGAGTGAATCTTGCTGACCTCTCCCCACTCACTCCTGTGATGTTGGGCCACTTGCCCTGACCCCAGGCCCTGCAGCCCACCCCACAGACCTGGCCCGGACGGGGTGCACTCCTTGGGGCTCCCATGGGACCCCATGAGCATCCGGCCGGGATGACCACATGGCCCAGTTCACGCATCGTTCTGCCCCATACCGGCCGTCCATGGGCAGAGCCGCCTAGCCCAGTCTCTGCTGGCGTCCTTGGCACAGCGGGCCGTCAGGACAACACGGCTTGCATGACTATGTGAACGATGGCCCCTGGGCCCTAAAACGCCAGACTCACCTGCTGTGAGGAGGAGCCTTGGGAATCAACCCCAAGTTGAGACTCCCATCCTCCACCACCTGTGAGGCTACTCCGCCCCACCCCTGCCCTGGGCCTCCACCTGAGACCTCTGCCTGCCCTCCTGCCCCCAGAGCCTTCTTCTGGGACCCCCCTCCCCAACCCGTGTGGGGCAGCCTGACAGTGCTGTCCTGCACTGCCCAGTATGGCCGGGGACCAGCCAGCCTGCGATTGTCCACAAGAGGGCGCTGAGAGCCCACCCACCGCAGCTGAGTGGCCTGGGGAGGGGGCGGGGAGGAGGGTGAGAGTGCGCAGGTGTGTGTTTGTCTACACAGATCTGGGGACCTGGGGGCGCTGGGCCAGGGCAGACAAGGTGTTCCCCAATGGGTGCCCGTCAGGAGGGGGCCCAGGCGGGGGCAGGCGGCCAGCTCGGCACCGCCCTCTGTGTGGCTTCGGGCTGGGACCCTGCCGGCCTCCTGGGGTGTGTGTCCCTGGGCTCTGCCCCCAACCCCCATCCCTCAGCCCCAGCACTCATGGGCATGACCCGGGTGCTCAGTGAAAACACCGTTCCTGGGCCCCAAGGAGCCCACATCTGTGTTTGGGGCTTGATTGGGAAGCCTTGTGGCCACTCACAGAGGTCCGGGGGGCCCCTCCGCCATCTGTTTTCTGCTCACGGGGCCAGGGTGCGGGGAGGGGGGCTGCTGGGAGCAGAGCACAAGGTCGGTGTTCGGTGTTCGTGTTCGAGGCGGCTGCAATGGGACAGGGAGCAGTGCCTGGGGGTCCAGGCCAGGGAGGCGCTGCTGGGAGCTGGGGGGTAGGGGGAGGC
>NW_027531908.1:1353672-1364185 GCF_008692635.1 Crocuta crocuta | reverse complement strand
GGTATCTTTCCCGAGCTGAGTCTAAAGTCCTCCAGGAGCAAAGAAAACGTCCGTACGAGGGGTCCAGGGGAGGCCTCCTTTCCCACACGAGAGGGGGGCCCAGGGCGGGCAGGGGGTGTGCTGGGTGTGAGCTGGAGCAAGTCTGTGCTGAGATAGACAGTGGGATCTTCCTGGAAGCAGATCAGAAGAGGGGCATGCTGGGAGCCGGAAGAGAGGGCCCCCCAGGAGAGGGGCCTGGGGTCCCAGCCCCCGGCAGCTCCGGGCCCTCCCCCTGCAGAAGGAGGTCAAGGGCGGACTGTGTGTGGAGCACTCAGCATGTGGTCGGGCTGAGCAGCTGGGGAGGAGTCCCCGTCTTCTCTGAGTGGGGGGTCCAGGTTGTGTCTCTGGTCACACTTGGCACCCCGGCCCAGGTCAAGGGTGTCCCTTTCCCCCACACCTGGTCCCTTCCTGCTGCAGCAGCCGCCAGGACGCCCCTTCCTGGCCAGGGGGCCCTCCGAGACCCTGTCCTGGCTGCCAGCGTCACCTGCGCCAGCTCCATGTCCCTCCATGTCGCCTCGCCTGCCGGCCTCTCCAGCCTTTGGAGCTCGTGCTCTGTGTCGGTCACTCCCCCAGGGCACTTCCCAGCCCCACGATGGGCTTAGATCCAGGCCCATCTGCTTTGCCAACGCCGGTTTTACACCCCCGTGGCCTCGATGTAATTACAGAGCTGCGTGTACACTTCCCGTGCCGCCGGTCCCCCGATGCAGCCCAGCAGGGTGGGGCCCCGCTGCTCCCCCCAACCCCGGCGCCCACGGATGAATGGGTGGAAAAGCTGCTGGTGTGGTCTGCGCTGTGAGCCTCAGTGTCCCCACCTGTGCGGCTGAGAACGGCCTTTGTTGCGGGGGCCGCACGGGGATCCGGGTGGAGGCTCCTGCAGCGCCTGACTCGTGGCGCTCGGCAGTGTGGCCCCTGCCAGTCACCTCTCCCCTCACTAGCACCAGCTGGGGCCGCTGCCTCGGCTGGGGGTGCCCACCCCGTGCCAGCAACTTGCGGGGCTGTCATCTCGGGAGGAGGCGCCTCAGGAAGCAGGGAGAGCCGTCCTCAAGCGTGGGCCACCGTTGCGTGAGCAGAGCAGGGACGAGGCTCCCGAGAGGCGGTGAGGCCAGGGCTGAGGGCGCCCGGCTGGGATCGGCCCTGCCCTGAGCGTCCCCCACTCTGTCGTCAAGCCAGAAGCGTCTTGCTCTCTGCAGACCGACTTGGCACCGGGCATGCTGGAATGAGACTGTGCCTTGCTTCCCCGCTGGGCTGGATTCCTTCCGAATGGAAGACACATGCATTTTAATCTGTTCTAACTTGACACACACCCCATTCCACCCCCCACCCGGGGAAACTGGGTCACCAAGCAAAGAAGCTCTTGGCCGGCTCAAACCCACAATTCTTTCCCATAAAATGGCCCTTGTTCTTCTTTTTTTTTTTTTTTCCTTTTCTTTCTTTTTTTTTTTAAACACACTGAAGGTTCCCGTGGGGCTGATCCTCTGGACGCCTGGTCCTGTGCTCAGAGAGTTCCAGAAACGGATGGGCTTTGGGGAGCTGCAGGGCAGCTCAGGAGCAGAGCTCTCTGTCCCTGGAACTGAAAGAGCCCTCGGAAGGGGCTTCGCCTCTGCTCTGCACTTCCGGGGACAGGACGGTGGGGTGCAGACGGGGGGCTCGCCCAGGGCTCTGGAGGGGCTGTGAATGTGAGATGCTTTGCGTCGGGCGGCTGGCCGCCGGCCAGGGCAGGGAGCAGTTCACACCGCCCATTCTGCTTCGGATGAGATTTTCCTTATCAGCAGCTTAATGAAGAGGGGGCTGCGGGGCTGCGCATGCAGGCGCAATTCCTCCCGACTCCCGGCTCCGCCTCCGGGCGTGGCTCCCGGCCTGGGCCCGGCCTGCACCGTGCATTCTCCCTCCACGTACGTGCTGCACTTGTCCGTTCGTGTGTCCATCTGTCCATCCACTGTCCAAGCAACCATTTATTTACCTTTCCAACCTTTTGTCCACCCATTCACCCATCCGTTTTTCTGTCTGTCGTTTGGTCCGCCCACTACCCACGCTCGCATGTGTTCATCCAGCCGNACACTCCCCCCCCCAAGCCCCATGCCCCTGTCTCCCCATCCCTCATTCTATAAATGTTTTCTTGGGCAAGTCACGAAGCCGCTTCAGGGTGGGAGTGGGCAGGGAGGGACCCAAAGGGGAAATACCAGATACAGTTTCTGCCCTCACAGAGCCGGAGTCTGGAAGCAGCAATCGGGGGGCTGTATCCGGGGACGTGGGAGGGCGGGGCGAGGGCGGCGCAGGGGCCCGGCGGGAGCCGAGGCGCCTGATCCGGGAAGCCCTCCTGGAGGACGGGCGGCTCCGCGGGGGATCTGGAGGCCCGTGTCCCGGGCCAAGCTGGTTCCCCCCATGGCGTCTCCCGATGCATACGGAGGAGGCGGCACGGAGAAGCCTGCGCCCACCACCCGCACGGGTGGCGCCACCAGCCTGCCCACGCGCCATCTGCCTCCTTCCTTCCCCGAGCGAGCGCGCTGGAGCCCGTGGGCTGCCCNTCTGGGCAGCGGGTGGGGCGGGGAGAATGGAAAGGCCTGGCCATGGGGGGCGGGGCTTGGGGGAGGGAAGAGTTGTGCAGGGGCCGAGGTGGGAGGTTTCTGGGACGGGAGCCCTGCGCCCTGCGCCCTGCGCCCTGGTGAGCTCTGGTGAAGTGAGGTTCTCACACATGCGCGTGTGCACACTCTGCTCAAATACACGCCAGGCCCTCCCTGTAGCTGGGAAGGAATCGCTCACGGCTCACTTGCTATCAACAGATTCGTTTTTCAGCCATTCACCCGCACTCGTGGCTGAGCGCCTACTGTGTGCTCAGCCCTGTGCGGGGTGGCCAGTCCCTTGCGAATCTCTCCCTCTTGGCCCCGCTGCCCTTTGGGGCTGGGCCATTCTTAGTCGTGGGCTGTCCTGTGCGTTGGAAGGTGTCGAGCAGCATCCCTGGCCCCTGCCCACCGGATCGGGGACACGTCCCCAGCTGTGACAGCCAGGACGTCTGCCGACATTGCCTGGTGTCCCCTGGGGTAGGAAGGGGCCCCCTGGAGAAACGCTGGTCTATGGGCAGTGGGCACAGCAGAGCCCTGGGTGCACTCACGGAGCTCGGTCCAGGGGGGCAGACGGAGAAGAGAACGGTGCGTTTGGGTGGCAGAGAGGCGTCAGGAAGGGCAAGTGGAGGCCCCTGGGGTCTAGCGGATGGGGGAGGGGGTCCTGGGCATCTGGGACGAGAACGGGGCCTCAGCTGAGCTGGGGAGTGCCCAGGCTTAGGGACCCTCCATGTAGAAGTCGGGGCTTGCCTTTCCCTCTCTTGCCCCCTGCCGCAGGGTGGAGGCTGTGGAGGACGGCAGCCAGGCGGCCCACGGATCACTCACCGAAGGTGGTGATTAAGGGCTCAGACCCAGAGCCTCATTAAAAAGGACACAAAGCAGAAAGGCGCTCCCTGGGGAGCGTAATTCGTCACTGGCTGCCCCCAGGTGAGGGTCACGGCCACGGTGGGAGGGCACCTTGACAGTGAGTCTCCTCTGCTGGTGAGCATGGAGGGGTGCGGGGACACGGCGCCCAACCCCTCGGGGAGAGAGGGGCAGGACAGGTCCTGGCCGTGGGAGAGGGTCCTGGGGATGTCCCGGGCCCTGTGCCCTCTTGTTACAGGCGGTCCTGACGTCCCCTTCCAGACTGTCCCAATGTTTATTTATTTCTGAGAGAGAAAGAGAGACAGAGTGCGAGTGGGGGAGGGGGAGAGCGAGAGGGAGACACAGACTCTGAAACAGGCTCCAGGCTCTGAGCCGTCAGCACAAAGCCCGACGCGGGGCTCGAACCCCCGAACCGCGAGATCATGACCTGAGCCGAAGTCGGACGCTCAACCGACTGAACCCCCCAGGCGCCCCAGTTCACTCTTTTCTAAGAAGCATAAATAAAGGCCAGAATTTGTTTTATTAATTACTTTTGGCTGTTGGACTGTGAATCTTTGAGGGTGACTCCGGGTGGGCTCTGTGCTGACAGCTCATGGTCTGTCTCTTTGTCTCTAAAAAATAAATAAACATTAAAAAAAAATTGAAAAAAAGCCCGGGATTCATAGCAGGGGAAACGTGGTATCTGGCCCGGTGCCTCTGGCGGGGGCTGCCTGCTCCGGAGGGAGAGGCAGGCAAGCACACCTGCGGGGGGGGCTCTCTGGGCCTTGAGGGGAGGACTTTGCCGGGGGGGGGGTCTCCTGGATGCTGGCTGGGGTCAGGGGTCTCTGGGAGGCAATGCTGCACACGACACCAGCGGCACGTGCGAGGGGCTCGGGCAGCCTGGGAGGCCCTCACCCTTTGAAGGGGCTCAGAGTCGGGGTCCCACCAAGCTGGCTGGTCCCCCAGCGCCCCCAGGTCAGAGGGGAGGTCTCCTGCTACGGCCACACTGCTGGCACGGGGTGAGTCCGATTTGAACCCGGCCCCGCCACCCAGCCTTCCACCTGTGGCCCTAACGCCCATTTGTGCCCCCGCTGCTACCCGCCAGGAGTCCCGCCGTCTGCCTCTGCTCCTCCCCCACCCCGGCCTGGAGCTCGGGCTCCATCCTGCACCTTCCATGGCTCCCTGATGCCTGTGTGTCCCAGCAGGGGTCACCTCTCTACCCTCCCCCACCGCCACCGTTTTCCCGACCTGCCCTCATTGCCAGGAAGAGAGGCCAAAACCCTTCCAGGGACACCTCGCTTGGGTGTTGGGCGGAGCCGGGGCAGAACAGCCTTCCTTGCCGGGTGCCGGGACGGCGTCGCGGTCTGTAGGGTCCAGCACAGAAGGAGGGCAGGGTCCTCGGTTCAGAACGGTGAAGGGGTTCACCCTGCAAGAGCAGGGCGTGGAGCAAAGAGTGGGGGACACGTGGCTGCCTACCGCCAGAGCCCGCCTGCCCCACGCCCCCGAACGGCCGTCCTTGATGCATCTCTCGGGTTTCTTCCGTGGGCAGGAGGGCAACATCAGGGGCCGTCAGTGTGGGCCCCACTGCTCTTGAGACCCGAGTGCAAAGAATTTGGACTAGTGGCCGTTAGGGTGCTGCTCCGTGGAGCCACCGATGTTTCCTCGACCTCGCCCACGAGGCTGGGGGTCACCCACTGCACTGACGCGGGGGCCGAGGCATGGGAGGCAGGAGTGGGGTTTGGGTTTGCACAGGGTCAAGTCCGTCTCCACTGCCGGGAGCCGTGGGATCTTGAGCAGGTCATAGGAGCTCTTAGAACCTCAGGTTCTTCATCTGGGAATTGGAGGCTCGACCGGTGCTGAGTGCAGGGAGGCACTGGGATGACGCTCTGAGTCAGGTCAAGGTCACGGCAGGCTGTAGGGAGGAGGCTGCTTCCGGAGCAGAGTCTGCACTGGGGAGGGCCCCCCTGCCACCTGGCCTTTGCTCCCTGCGTGGCCGTGTCTCCCCAGGACCAACTCCCCGGACGGGACTTCCCGCTCAATGGTCATATTTATCTTATTCTATGGCTTTGATCTATAAACTGCCTGTGCGTACCCAGGAAAATCCTCCCAGAAGGCGCTGGCTCCTACCTCACATTTTAGTTGTCAAATACGGTGTCTAAACATTTCATGGACCGGCGGTAACACTTTATTAGAGGGACCCATTGGCTGGAGGTCAGTGGCTCACTGTATGCTGAGGGGGCGTGCCTGGCCCTTTGTCCAGAGACTGCAGCTGAGGGGCCCACGCTGTGGACCCGGTGGAGGTGGAGGTGGGGGGGGCGGAGTGTAGAAGGGCAGGCTGGGGCCGCAGCAGGCCACCTGTGATGATGCCTGTCTTGGCCCTGATGCAAACAGCACCCGTGTGGCCCGGCGTTCCTAGCCTTACCGTGCTGCGCAGACGTCCCCCTTCCCCCTCTACGGGGCTCCCAGACTCTCCTCCTGGCCCCTGGCCTAGCGGGCGCTGGGCACAGGCTAGATGCCCAACTCCTCCGTAGAGCTCCGTCCTCACAAGGGGACCACACACTTCCTCGCTCTGAGCCTGTCCCGCTGCCGTTCCTTCCTCGGAGTGGCCTCAGAGACGTTGAGGGGGTCTCCAGGTCACACACGGGCTCCTTAGACCCAGTGCCGTTCACCCTCTCAAGAGTGCCAGGAAATAAGGTGGAGACGAGCCAGTGGGCAGTGACCCCCCCACTCCTTGTCCCCCTTTGAATGTAATGACGTGAGCAGTGGTGCCGTGGCCCAGATGTGCGTGGGGCTGGCGCCTTGTGGCTCTGTGCTCGGGACTCAGGGCCAGCTCGTGGTCCCAGAGGGATCTGCTCAGAGCTTCAGGGACTTCCGTCCCCTTGCCAAGTGCAGACATCGTCTGTGCAGACACCGTTTTCAGGACACTGGACGCTGGGCAACAAAGGACAGTGGTTCCCGGGGAGTGGAAACACGAGGAGCCCCTGACCCCACCCGCTCTCCGTCCTGAGGGAGTTTCCAGGTGGTGACACAGGGAGGGGCCCCAGGAGGAGGCTGCCCGAAGCCCTGAGTTCAGGAGAGGGGCCCGAGGGCCAGGGGAGACCAGGGCACCCAGAGCTGACAGTGCAGAGGCCCGGAGGAGAGAGGTGCGTGAGGAGGTCTGCGGGGGCTCCTGGAGGCTTCACCTGCATGCCACTTGCTGGGTGCATGCGAGGTCAGCTCCGGGGGCTGAGAGGAAGACCAGCACCCAAAGGATTGGAGCAAATAGCCCTCGGAGCCGACACAGAGATCGGAGAGAAGCGCCATTCCCACCGGCCAGATGGGAAGCCTCGTGGTTCATGGGTCACTGGGTGCAGGACTCAGGAGGGGCTCCCCTCAGTCTCGAGGACTAACTAGACCTGATTGAACTCCCTTCTGGTCCTGCATACTAAAGCTTAAAAGCAAGACCCAAAGGGCTCAAAATGTGTCGAAAACAGGGGCATCCCAAGACTACTGATATGAATACAAAGGACTCAGCGTCCACTGAGCCGGGCATTCAACAAGAAGTGACCAGGCGTGCAGGAAACAAGGAAATCCGATGCCCACGGAGGAGACACGCAATCGTGGAAGCCGACCCAGCACCACCCCCGGTGTTCGAATCGGCACACGGGGTGTAAAACAGCCGCTGTGGCTGAATTCCAGCTGCAGGAAATGCCCGGGGAGAAACAGCGTATTCAGTAGGGGCGGGAAGACCCAGATTAAACTTCCGGAGACAGAAACTGAACTACGTGCCGAGATGAGAACGACCCCCGATGGGATGAAACACCGCGGAAGAAAGACGAGTGAACTCGAAGACGTGGAGGGAGCATCCGCACCGAGGGCCTCAGAAACGTGAACCGCCCGTCAGGGAGCAGGGGGCAAAGTCGTTGAATGTACGTGCAGCGGGGCCCCCGAGGGACACAGAAGGGAGGGGGGCAGAAAGCCATCTGAAGGGATAATGGCTGTAAATGTCCAAGTTTGATGAAGCTGTGACCCCACGGATTCGGGATGGCCGGGGAGCCCTGGGCAAGAGGCGGGATGAGGAAGAGAGATTTCCCGTGGAAGCAGTGGGTGCTCTCAGGATGAGGGGACCCAGCGCCTGGACCCAGTGAGACTGTCAGACAAAGGTGACGTGATTGTCCAGATACATGAAGCAGAAGGGGTTAATTACCAAAAAGCCGAGAGTCAGGAGCCCCGGGGAATCTCTCAGGAAGAAGGGCTGATGCAGGCGGGACTGTGGGCCACGCAAAAGCGCAAAGGCCGCGAGAAAGCAACTGTGCGGATGAAATAAAAATATATGCATACAAAATGCAGGTTTATATTTTTTCCTTCACATTTAAATCGCAAGAATGCTGGGTAACATTCACTGAGTGCTTGTATGTGCCCAGCACCATCATATTCCATTTCCACAAAACCCCTTGGGGCACATGCCATCTCTCTCTCCATTCTACAGACGAGGAAACTGAGGCTTGGAGAGCTCCCGTGGCCTGGACGTCACAGCAGAGCAGAAGGGGTGGATTCAGCCCCTTCTACTCCCAAGTCGCGCTCTTTTCCACCCTTCGTATCACACTGGTCCCTTCTGCCCTCGAGCCCCGTGTCCCAGGCAGTGTCTGCCCTGAGCTCAGAGGCCCCGGGGTCTGGCGAGGGCAAACGTCACCCTCTCAGCTGGCCTTCCTGGACCTCCAGGGGACCAAGTGTGGGCCAGGCTGTTGCCATGGCAACCACGCATCATTTGTTGATGGCCTGAGGACCCATCGCTCAAAGGGAGGAGAGCAGTTTACTGGGTTCCCTCTGGGTGGCCCCCCTGGGCGAGGCTGTGCCCACAGGCCATCCTCGGCTCTGGGTGGGGAATGGGCAGCGGGGAGGGCTGGGGCGGGGTCAGCATCCTTGCTTTCTGCTTCTTGCCACCTTTCTGCTTCTGCTCCTAGTGCTTAGTCACACGCTGGGTCCCTCGGGGCAGGTGGGACCCCTCCCCCCCTTCCAATCAGTGGGCCTGGGTGCTCTCAGTGCCCCGGCCTCCATCCCTGGGTCCCCCAGGCTGGCTGGCCCTCTGTGCCCTGCCCGTTCCGCCCGGCGGACAGGCTCGTGTGCCTTTGTTTCCAGCTCAGAGAATGTGTGTTCATGTGGAAACCCGAGGAACAAGCAGCTGAGATCAAGTCCTAGTGGCCAGTCGCCAGAACCCGGCCAGAAATAAACATGCCCTCGTTCGGCGCACATGCTTCCAGAAGAGTTCTGATAAAAATAGCACATGTGTACCCAGTTTATATACTTTTTTTTTAAATTGAGGTAGAATACAGATAACACAAGGTATACCATCATAGCTATTTTTGAGTACCTAGTTCTGTGGCGCTGGGCACACTCACGTGATTGTGTAACCACCTCTGTCCGTCTCCAGGACTTTCCATCCTCCCAGACTGAACCCTGGCCCCCTTACACATGGACCCTCCCTTTCCCCCTCAACCCCTGCCCTCCCGCCCCCACCCTTTGTTCACTGAACATCATGTTCTCCAGGTCCATCCATGTTTTATCAGAATTTCCCTCCTTTTTAAGGCTGCATAGTATTCCGTTGTGGGGATGGATCACACTTTGCTTATCCATCATCCCTCAATGGACACCTGGGCTCGTAAAGGCCTTATTGAAAGAGCTGCATGGAGAGGATGGACTTTCCTGCTCAACGTGTTCCCCCAGATCTTCTCTCCCTGCCCTGGACGACGTCTCTCGTCCTGTCTGGCCCGATAGTCACATATCTCCAGACACTTATCCGATGTCAAGCCCGTGCCTTCCGGGATGATGTCCCTCCGGGAGGGACGCAGATGTTTCCAGGGGGCCGTTGGCTGATTCTCTAAGCCCCGGCTGATCTCCTCCCCACTGACTAGGCTCCAGCAGAGAGCAGGAGGGGCAAGTGTGGCTTGCACCTGCTGCTGGGGGCCCTGGGGTGGGTGTTGGAGACCCGGTCTCTGAAGGTCTCTCACCTATGGGGGATCTCTCCTTGATGTCGGGGAAGCCTGCTGGCTGGCTACCTACCACTGTCTCCTCTCCTGAGGTCACCTGGCCACTCCAAGTGGTCCTCATGGGAGGGGCCTCGTGCAAGATGACCCAAGCCCAGGTCCTCTGCTGGAGAAGCCCACTTGCATCCTTGCCCTAAATGGGGCCCCTGGCCCTGCCACACGGAGCGTGGACCCCTTACTCTGTCACAGGGCCACTGTAGCCACAGCCCCTAGCCCTGCGCAGCCCAGGTGGAGGTGCTCAGCCCCGGGGTCCCCTGGCTTGACTCACAGTGACAGGGGAGGATCTGCCTCCCTGCCCACGGCGGGGGGCACAGGACACAGCCCACAGCAACGTTTCTCTCAGGAACATGCTCATCCTGCTCTCCCAACCCTTGGCAGACTCTTCACGTCTTCCTGCAGGGTCGCAGGTGCGGGAGGGAGCCCAGCCTCCTGGTGGGTCCCTGCGCAGGCGGTCTGGCGCCTGGCTCGAGGATGCCTGCTTCTCTGTTGTACGGGGGTCTCAGATGAACTCTCGAGGCGATGGTTCTCGTCTCCAGGTGTGTGTTGGAGCCACCAGCCCCAAAGAGCTCATCAAGCCAGGGATGGGGCCCTGGCACCAGCCTGTCTCGGAGAGAGCCTCATCCAGGAATGGGCAGGGCTCTCGGGGCCCACGGCGGAGGCAAGGGCCAGACAGTCACCATGACGGGAAAGGCAAAGCAGTGAGTATTTCAGGAGCAGCAGAGGTCCAGCCAAGTGGCTGCAAGGGCCCCCAGGGCCAGCAGAGCACATGGGGACCCTGGCCGCTGGGACACCCTGCCCAGGGCTCTGCCTTTGGTGCCATCTTCCTGAGCCTTAGTAGCTGTCGGGAAGCACAGGGTATTTGGGGGCTGGGCAGCGTCTGTGTGCCACGGCGTGGCTGGAGCTGAGCGCCAGCCAGCCCCCCGCCCACTCCGCGCTGTGCTTAGTAGTGGGGTGATGAATGGGTCTGCAGAAGGGAAGTTAGGGGTCTTCGGGGAAACCAGCAGTTTTTTTTTTTTCTTTTTCAGGGAAAGAGACATAAATCTGGGCTGG
>NW_027531908.1:1334037-1353628 GCF_008692635.1 Crocuta crocuta | reverse complement strand
TAAATCGTGGCTGGAGTTCAGAGCGATTAGCGCCTCGCTCATGCACCAGTAGGCGCGTGTGCTGTGCTGGGGCTGGGCCGGGGCCCTGGCAGTGCTGTGAGCTGTTCACAGGGGGTGGAGTCCTGTGCGGGAGTGGGGGCCGCACACCCTCCCGCCCTGTGCAGAGCTGAAGGTGAACATCAGGGTCGCTGTCCGAGGGTGACAGGAGATCCCAGACCCGGAGATGTGCCACAGCCACACAGGGAGCCCCCGGGGGCGCCCTCCATCCCAGACCGGCTGCTCCCAGAGCTGCAGAGGCCGGGGGTCAGGTGCGGATGGCCAGGGAAGCCTGGTCAGGAGGGCGCAGCCTGGAGCCCCAGGGCTGGGGGTTCCTTCTGGCTCATCAGGGGCCGTGACAGGTGGGGTGGCCCTGGCCTGGGTCCTGCCAGTCCTTTGTTTTCTCCCAGTCAACAGCAGTGTCAAATCCCTGCCCACCCGGGGTCCTTGTCACTTGGTCACTCGCTTGGCCGACAGAAGGCAGAGGAGGTGGGGTCCTAAACTTACTCTGTCTGGGTTTAGGCGTATAGTAAAGCTGTACACATGGTTCCGAGGCTTCCTGCCCCGATGGTCACGGGGCACCTGGGCACAGCCCGGACATCGACACGGGTATGTCCTGACTCTTCTCGAACTTCCCTTGGACCTCACTGCTGCCCTCCCACGAAGGCCTTTTCCAGGGCGCCAGGCCCACCTAGCTGCTGAGACTGCCTGCACCGTGAGCCCCAGGGAGCTCTCTGGGGAGAATGGAGGGCTCTGACCTGGGTGTCCTCTGTGCTGCACCCCCCTCCCCGTGAGACTCCACAGCCACAGCGGTCTGGGGACTCAGCACCTCCCCCCCACCTCCCCAGAATGTGTCCCTACTGGTGGCCAGAGCCTGGCTCACAGTAGGTATTCGGCACATTTGTGTTAAATGAATGAACGTGGGTGGGGGCTGGTGGGGGAGAGGCCTTGGGAGGGGTAGCAGCCAGTGGGGAGGTGCAGGGGTGAAAGACCTCCCAGGCAGGGGGCACCTGAGCCAGCTGCCCCAGAGAGAAGCAGAGAGTGGGGCTGGGGAGGTGGTGAGTCCCCCGCTGTTACCAGAATAAACAAACCTCTTCCTTCCAGGCCAGCAGCAATGCACCCCCAACTCTGGTTGCACCCCCAACTTCAGGGTTGACAGAGTCCTTTCACCAGGAATGGGTTTGCACACCCCCACTTTAGGGGACCTGAGACTCAGCCTGCTTGGGGTCACACAACAACAAGAGCTGCACTTAGGTCCCCGTGTCCTTGACCTTGACCTTCCCCTCCCCCACTGCCTTCCAAACCCTAGAAACTTCTGATCTATGCACTTCCAATCTTCCCCTGATCTAGAAAGACCCAGGCTCGGATCCCAGACTGACTGTCCTGACCCCGCTGTGGACGGACTTGCCATCAGCCAGGCCCGGAGCAGCTGGGTTTCAGGATTTAGGACTCTGAATCCCCTACTGATCTACCCATGTGCAGAGGCGCTCAGGCCACCGGACTCGGAGCCCCCACTCCCCAACCTGTAGATCCCTCAGCTCCGTCCCCTAACTTCGGAGATACCGCTGAATGCGAATTTCAGTAATGACCCAGGTTACGAGCCTTCAGAGCCTTACAACTGCATTATTAAAAAGAATGTTCTGAAGACGTCTAAAATGCATCAAAGTACTCAATACTCCACATCTGATCATAATTAAAAGTAAAAAATACGGCCCAGAAGGGGGCTGGTTGTGACAGATTTGCCGCATGGGGCTAATGGGAGCATTATTAACACGTGGAAATTGCCGGAGACGGGCTTGGCAGGACACCCGGCTTCAACGTGCATGTGGGGGGCGATGGGGGACATGGCCATGAATACGGCCGGCCCCCCAGGCCATACAGAGCAGCAGCTCTGACCCCCCACTTTGGGGACCCAGAGCCTCTGTGCTTGGAGGGTTCGGGGCCTCCATGGTGGTGGGCGGGGCAGCTGGGGGAGGGTAGACGGAGGTGGGGCAGTGGTGGTGGTGGGTGTGGGCCACCCTGCCCTGGGGTCCAGAGGGAGCCCATGTCCCCTGCCGCTGCGGGTGCTGGTGGTCAACAACCCCTCGGGGGGCCCTCTGCAGACTCCTCCTCAGCCCTAGTGTCTGCCTACTTCTGAGGGCAGCCAGCATCCAGACTGGTGGAGGAGGTGGGGCATGGGGGGTCCTGCCCCCTTGCCAGGCCTGGGTTGGCTCTGAGCCCCCAGGGATGAGCTACAGCCTTTGTCAAGATTGCCCCCAAGCTCGGGGCACCTGGGTGGCTCAGTCGGTTAAGCATCCGACTTTGGCTCAAGTCATGATCTCACGGTTTGGAGGTTAAAGCCCCGCGTCGGGCTCTGTGCTGACAGCTCGGAGCCTGGAACCTGCTTCAGATTCTGTGTCTCCCTCTCTCTCTGCCCCTCCCCTGCTCTCGTTGCCTCTCTCTCTCAGAAATAAATAAAAACATAAAAAAAAAAAAAAAGATTGCCTCCAAGCTCAGTTCTCTGCCCAACCCTGCTTCTTCCCCCACAGGGGCTCATCCCAGCAGGCTCCCCAGTGAGCCTCCTGGGCCCCCATCTCTGTCTCAGGGACAGCGTCTTGACAGGTGACCTGTGCTGGGGGGCCGGCATCTGGGCAGGGTCTGGGGGATGGCTGGAGGGAGCAGGGGTCAGGAGACCCTGGCAAACCGCGTGTCCCCATTTTCTCGAGCGTGTCCAAGGCCGAGGTGCCCACCTTACCTGACCTCACCCTCAGATGACAGGGAGGAGGTGCTGTGGCTCATTTCTGTGGGCTCCATGGGCTCCGTGTCAGAATGAGCTTGTGTCTCTCATAAGCCCAGCGTGGCTGCCTGATGTCAGCTTGCCCATCCAGCTTCTCAGTGCCGGTGCCCAGACAGGGGCCCCATGCCCCGCCCCCCCCCGCCCTGTGGACAGACTCTAAAGCTAGAGTGCAGGTTCATGTCCACCTTCCCCACCTGCTAGTTGTGTGCCTCAGCCCAGCTCCATCTCCCTGCCTCGTTTCCCAGTCTGGGGTATTATGGGATTGAATGGTGAGGATTAGAAGGATCATACAAGCAAAGGGGCAGACACGTGGCAAGTGAGATGTCATGGTGTCAGCTGTTACTGCTATTAGCCTCACTCAGACCCAAGCCCTGCTCCGCCCCAGGGTGGGGGTGGGGAGCGGGCTCCAGGCAGCCCTAACGTGCACGGAATTACCTGGGGATCCTGCTGAAATTCAGGTTCTGGTTCAGTTGATGTGTTAGTTTCCCGTGACTGCTGTAACAGCCAGAAGGTGTGGGGCTCCAAACAGATCAGAGATTTGTTCTCCCTGTTCTGAGGCCATGAGTCCAAGGTCAAGGTGTCCCCAGGACTGTGCTTGGCTGCAGGCTCGAGGCGGGGAAACTTCCTTGTCCCCTCCAGCCGCTGGTGGCTCCCGGCGTCCCTTGGCTCGTGGCCTCGTCCCTCCCACCTCTGCCCTGTCCCCGCATGGCTTCTCCAGTCCGGTGTCACATCTCCCTCTGCCTCCGCCTTAGGAGGACACTCGGGGTGGCAGGACCCTCGGGCCAAGATGCTCACTGTACCTGGTGCTACAGCGGCTCGAGGAGATCTCCCCCCCGCCCGCCCCCCAGGCGGGGCTGCAGCTCAGCCAGGAGCAGGTGGCAGCCAGGAGCCACCGAGGAATGGGACCACGGGCGTGGGGGGAGGGGGCTCTGCAGTGGGAATGAAATGCAAATGCACGCGGTGGAATCGCACCCTCCGAAAATCTGGAAAGATGATTTATTACCACGTTTTCCTGGCGGCTTGTATCTTCACAGCGGATCCTGTAAGTGGATAAACAGGAAGAGGATTTAATCAGGTGCCAGGAGCCAAGGCGCGGTGATTAGCACACGGATCCCTTAATGCCCTGCGTTACATGCCGTTAATTACACAGATTGCAGGGGGATTAATGTCGGGCCCTGCTAATGATTTTTTTGGGAAGAATAATTTTATTTACACAACACGGGCTGAAAGAATTATTGGGGGAAATGGGGAGAGCGGGGCACCGACTGCCCCCAGGGGAGGGGCTCCACGGTCCTGGGGTGCTGAGGGCAGACAGGGCCAGGGGTCCTCTGCCGCACCAGGCAGAGATGCGGTCCCGGCATGGAGGTGTGAACGACTGGTGAGGTCAGCTGGCCATTCCATTCGCGGAGCTGCCCTCCGGGAGCTGCCCAGCTCGGGTCCCCCCACCCCGACCCCTCCTGCCCTGCTGCTAGTGTGTGAGTGTCGGGAGCCCCACGCAGGGTCCTGTTCCCAGGGCATCTACAGCGTACGGCCAGAGAGATACAGAGCAATGGCACACGGCATCGTGTGATACAGAGAGGCTGAGACCCACCCGGGTCTGTGCGGGCAGATGTCTCGGGAGAGGGTAGAGGGTGGGCATGAAGGGCCTCTGTCCGCAGGGCCCCAGGCAGGCCAGTGTTTTCCCCGGGGACCCAGTCGATGGAAAGGCCGCCTTAGCCCTCAGCTGCCCCCAGCCCTGGCCTCTGCCGCAGGAGGCCCAAGATTGGGACCCAAGATTGGGGTGGGGTCTGCAGGCTGACGGGTTCTTAGCAGCGGGGAGGAGCCCAGAGCCAGGCGCCCACCCTGAGTCGGACGCAGCACCGGGGCCAGCCTCAGCAGGACATCCTGGGAGGGGCTGGGTGAGGGTCCAGGCCCCAGGATTGGGGCGGGATGGTAGGAAAGGGGCCACACGGGCACCAGGACCCCAGTGCCCAGAGGCGTCCCTCAGCAACAAACGAGAAACACGAATTGTGTGATTTCCGTCATTTTGCCTGTGAGTTAGATAAGGAAGGACAAGAATTATTTACTTGCGCTAATAATTTACATTTAGAATTTTTCTTGGAATGGCATTAGATACCGAACAAAACACATCAGGTGGAGGGAGGGGCAAGGCTCTGGATTCCAGTCCCGTGTACAACCCGTTCTCCCAGTTTGTCGAGCCAGAGCTCTGGGCCCCCGAGTGCAGCCCTGGCCTGTTCCCACCCCTCTTGGGCTCCCTTTCCCCAGGGCCACCCCATCTCCATCCCTGCCCTCCACCCCTCCTGCCCCCTGCCCTCTGCCCCTTAGCCTTCCGTGGCTCTCACTGTCCAGCCTCGCTGTGTGCTCTCAAGGACACTTTCCAGTGGCACCGTGTTCCCCTTCCCACCACCCTCTCTGTTGACCCCGGGGCCCCACGGTTTACAAACAAGAAGGGCCCCTTTGTCCTGGCCTCCTGGCCTCCCAGAGAGGGTGGGATTTGGCAAAGCAGAGAAGGGAGCCCAGCACCTGCCTGGAGGTTCCAATTCCCGGCCTGTGTCCCTCCTCTCCACGCATCCCGTGAAGGACCCACCGAGGCGCAGGAGCCAGGTGGTCTTTGCGGTGTCCCCCCTGTGACCAGACGCCTGGTCTGCTCTGGGAAAGGACAAGGCCACACACAGTGCCTCTGGCTGCCCTTTGGGGACCCTTCACTACTGACAAGGGAAGAAAGACTCGTACATGGTGCCCCCCACATGCAGGGCGATGCCAGTGGCTGCCAGCTGCTGGCCAGGACCTGCTCCTAGTATTTGAAAGGTCCCCCTGATCCTGTCGATGGAGAAAGCAAATGTCAACCTCTGCTGGCCCGGACAGGTTGATCGCAACCCCCTGACTCGGGGTGTCTGAAGTATGGGATTTCTCGGTATTCTCATTACGTGCAAATTCCTTCCAAAAAGCAATTCCGAGGGGTGTGTAGGTCCACGATTGCCCTTCCAGAGGGGCTTCAGTCCTTGGGAGTCCGAATTTGGGAGACCCTCGTGGGCACGCCTGCCTCGGAGGGCGGTGACATGGGAGTGCCCACACATCGGTGGGGGGGGACAGAGGCTGCAGGTGAAGGTTGTTTCCTGTCCTGGGGAAGCTGGTTGCGGGGAGAAGCAGTTCACTGAGGCCCCTGCCGCTCAGCCAGGCTTGATGTGCCCAGTCTCCACTCAGGAGGAAGCTTTTGGCAAACCTCAGGATGTCGTTAAAATTTCATGGGCTCCCCTTACGCGGAGGACCGTTGGCCGTAACCCCGAGCCGGATGTGCGCCTTGACCAGGTGTGTCTCCTGCTGGCCAGCCGTCTCCTCCATGTCACCGGAATGAGAAATCACCCTGGAGCTGGCAGAGCAGGCTGGCCAGACCCTGACTTGCTGGCTGGGACGCTGTCAGAATGAATTCGTTTCCAAATAAAGCATTGTTAACACCACTATTAAGTGCCTGATGACTCTTTTTTTTTCTTCTCCAAACTATATTTCAGGGCCAGGCTTTGCCAGTAGTGATGAATATTTGATTGTAAAGTGAGATCTTGCCACTCCTGCCACAGTGTGCTCATCACCGGGGCCCTGGAGGGACACGTCAGCCCGTCCTGCCACCGTGTGGACCCCGCAAGCCCACCCACTCCCTGGCTGGCAGCCTGAGCCCCGCCAGCTTGAAGGTGCGCTGTCCATGGTGCCTGGGGTTTACTTGCTGCTGAGGCTGCCGTCTGTTCAACCTAGAGCCGTCCTCGCCTCTCAACGAGCCGCCCCAACCCCCAGAGCTGGGAGGCCCCTCATCAGGGAGCACTCCTGCTCTCCCAGCAGCCCCAGACCCTCCCGCAGCTCTGTCCCTGAAGGTCGCAAGCGAGAATGCCTGAAGTCTGTGGATGCGTTGATTCATAAACAAATGTGTGGGCTCATTATGAAGGTGCTCGGTGCATAGTAGACGTTCATTAAACATTTGAAAGACGCACCCATGGCTGATAAGTGAGTGCATGAATATGAATTAGTTCATTAAAATGCACAGATGAGCAACTGTACGTCTGTATGTCCTCTGTAGGTAGTAACAACCAGTAAACAAGTATTCGAGGCTGGGGTGCATGCAAGCTGACCAGGCCAGGACCCTCGCTGCCGGCAGGCCACCCCTTCCTGGAGGCGAGTCCTGGCGCCACTGGTCCTCCGGGTGCTGATGCCCCCGGGAAGGTCAGCGACTTGACTTTCCCTCTGGGGGCTCCTCGCTTGATTGACCCCCTCTCGACTGCTCATCTGGACGCGGATCACCTTCCCAGCACGTGGGGCCCCAGCCGCTGTACCACGGATGGCTTTTCTGAAATATTTCCCTGGTAATGAGAATCTGAGAAACCTCATTAATCCTGGCAGCCATAATTAGGGTTCACAGACATTGTGTTTGGGGCTGGCACAAGCTGCTATCTGCTCGCTTCTTAGAAGCACTGACTGAATGAGTGAGTCAGTGAATCAGCGAGCAAATGCCAGGGCCGGGCACCTGGTGGCCACACGGTCAGTTTTCCGAATGAACAGCTGCGCCCATGTGTGGGTGCTGACTTAGCATCAAGGAAGAGCTCTTGGGCCCCCTGGCCCAGGTCTCCCAGCCCTCCTGCAACCCTCACAGGGTGGGGGTGGGGGGGCACTTGACTGAAAACATCCCAGTCTGGTCTTGTGCAGAGGGCCGGCCACCCACCTGCTGTCTGAAATGCCATCCCCTCTGGCTTCTTTCTTTTGGCTTCTCTTTTACAATTTAATTGAATAGATTTTTGTTGTTGTTGTTAAGGAGCCTTGGGTTCAAGTTCGTAGACAATCATATGTAGATGATTCTATGGTGATGCATGCCCCCCACTCATCATCACACAGGATGGTTGTGCTGCCCCCAGCTGCCCCTGGGAACCTCTGATCCTCTCGCTGTCTCCAAACTCTGGCCTTTTTCAGAACGCCACAGTCACAAGCACACCGTACTCAGCTTTCTCGAATTGGGATCTCAGTTACTGATCGGCATGTAAGGCGCCTCCATTCCATGTCTCTTTGTGGCCTGATTGCTCGTTTCCTTCTATCGCTGAATCATATTGCACTGTCTGGATGGACGACAGTTCGGTTATGCACCTTCTGAGGGACATCCTGGCTGCTTGCAAGTTTCGGCAATGACAAACAAAACTGCCATACACGCCCATCAACAGATTTAGTGGTAGATCTGCATCGTCGGCTAACGTGGATGAATGCCAGGGTGTGCAGTTACTGGATTGTACGAAAAGAGTATGCCCAGTTTTGTAAGAAACTGCTGCCCCGTCTTGCAGGGCGGCGGCCCCCGTCCACCATCACCCAGCCCTGAACCAGTGGTCCTGTGGCCCCGCGGCCTCGCCGGCGGTCTTGCGGCCAGTGTTCTGGATGCTGGCGGTTCTCAGAGGTGCCCGGCAGTGTCTCCCTGTTGCTTTAATCTGCATTTCCCTGGTGATGTGTGATGTGGAACATCTTTCCATGTGCTTGTTGGCCACTTACAGATCTTCTTTGTGAGCTGTCTGCTCAGGTAGTTTATTTAGTTTTGAGAGAAAGAAACAGAGCCAGTGGGGAAGGGGCAGAGAGAGAGAGAGGGAGGCACAGAATCTGAAGCAGGGTCAGGCTCCGAGCTGTCAGCAGAGCCTGACGTGGGGCTCGAACCCACGAACCTGTGAGATCATGACCTGAGCCGAAGTCGGCGCTCAACAGACTGAGCCCCCAGGTGCTGTATTTTGCCCATTTTTTAATCGGGGTTTTTGTTTCTCCTGGTTGTCAAGTTTTTAGAGTCTTTACATTTCTGCACAGCAGCCCTTTGTCAGATGTTTTCTCCCTGCCCGTGGCCTGTCTTCTCACTGTCCTGACACCGTCTTTCTTGCAGAGCAGATTTAACTTTAACCAAGTCCCACCCCTCAGCTGTTTCATCGGCGGACGGTGCCTCTCATGATGTAGTGAAGAAGTCATGGGCGCGCCCAGGGTCGTCCAGGCTTCTCCCCTCGGGGGGGCTTCAGACCTTGCATTTGGGTCTGAGATCTATTTCGAGCTAACTTTTGCGAAAGCTGTAAGGTCTGTGTCTACCTGCGTAGTTTCACCTGGGGATGTCCCGGCTCCTTTTTTAAAACATGACCCTTGTTGGGGCGCCTGGGTGGCTTAGTCGGTGAAGCGTCCGACTTTCGCTTAGGTCATGATCTCGCGGTTTGTGGGTTCGAGCCCCGCGTCGGGCTCTGTGCTGACTGCCAGCTCAGAGCCTGGAGCCTGTTTCAGTCTGTGACTCCCTCTCTCTCTGACCCTCCCCTGCTCACGCTGTCTCTCTCTCTCTCTCTCTCTCTCCTAGAAATAAATAAAACATTAAAAAATTTAAAAAAAATAAAACACGACCCTTGTGCTGCCAGGGCATGGCCACCTTGCTACATGCCCAACCTGGAGGCTGGCGGGGGGGCACAGCTGCCCCTCCGGATGAGGAAAAGCCCCGTCACCAGCCCCTTGTTCAGCGCTCACCCACACAAAGGGGTGAGGGGCAGGGGGACTCGCAGAAGTCAGCGCAGTAGTTTCTTTCTTCCTGTTCCCTTCGGGGCAGGTGCCCCGTGTGCTGTGCTGACCTCCGTGCTGATGCTGCTGGCTGGTGGGGCCGAGGCCTCTCCTCCTCCTGGGGCCCCGGCCTCCTCTTCAGGACCCCACAGGTCTGCTGGGGAGGGACACAGCTGGGGCACACCCTGCCCAGGACCTCGAGAGGGGCTCAAGGGCGCAGGGCACAGATGTGGACAGTGAGGCCCGTCTGGAGGGTGAGGAAGGCTTCCTGGAGGAGGGTCCATCCAAGGGAGGTTAAGGGGCCACATAAGAATTAGCCACATGCAACGGTGAAAAGAGAGGAGGACATGGGGATGTTTCAGTGCTTTCCTGGGAAGGGGTCCTATGGATGCCCGTGCAGGGGTGCGACAGGACATGCCGCTATTGGTGTCCTCTGCCAAAGGTCACCAGGGACACCCTGGGCTTGGACAAGTCGGGTTTACTGCTGGCTATGGCAGGGGAGAATGCACACTCTGGGGACTCAACAGGTGTCTCCGCACAGAATGTTAGAAAGGGCTGATTGCCGGACTCTGGCTTGTGTTAGGTGATTGGGGGGGACTTGAAGAAGTGGGGCCCGCTCTGGATTGGGTGCTGCCATGAAGCAAGTGGGGGGATTTGGGTCACAAGGCAGACTCTGGAAGGAAAGCCCGAGGGTCTGCAGTGTGGCCGGGGAGCCTGGGATGCCGGCTAGGGAGCCCATGGGCAGCGGGAGCGGGAGCATGGGGCAGACGGCATCAGAAAGCCTCTCTCTCTGGGGTGGAGACCCAGGCGTGTGCGCCCTGGGGGTCGGGAGGAGGACAGCGAGCTCTCAGGGCCTGGGGAGGGACGGCCTGGGGTCCTGCCGCTCTGGGCACCTGCGTGGGGTCAGGTCCTGGAGATATAGTGGGGAGCGGGATGGGGGCCCGGTCCTCCTGAGCCCTGGGCCGAGGCTCTGTACGGATCCTTCAGACTTTAATTCTGACATAATTTTATTTATTTTTATTTTAATGCATTTTTCAAGGCTGAAAACACAGTCTCACATAGGCCACAGTTAACTCGTCCAACTAGGGTGGTTATCAGGTCCACTGAGACCGCCGGTTCTGGAAGTCCGTGGGCAGCGGGGGCCCAGGGTGGGCAGCCTCACTGTGTCCCAGTCATCAGTTGCTGTCAGACTCCCCAGCTCTTCTCGCCCCTCCCCATCAGCCTCCACGTGCCTGGGCCCTAGGACTGGATGCTCCCAGGTTCGTGTCCCTCCCACTCCCCTTCCTTTCTTGTAACAACCCACAGTGACTGGGGCAGAATGAAACCTCCCTTCCTCGGCCTCGCCCTGGGCACTCTGTGTGACGTTCCTGTAGTTCCCACGAAGGCAGGTGATGTTTCCCCCATTTTACAGATGGGAACGCTGAGTCTCGGTGCTGAGGACTTGGTGCTGAGGGCTGTCTTTCCACTCCACACAGCCTCTTGAATGCAGCTGGTGCTTTGACCAAGTCTGAGATAGAAACCGGGGACACCTTGCTCACCCCAGACTCCCCAAGTGCCCCTTTTCCCCCTTGGGGAACATGTGGGGGGAGTTGGCTCACTGTCTCCCAAGGTCTGCTGGGATGGCCAGGACTGCGGGCGGCCGGAGGAAAGCAGCCTCGACTCTGACGGTCTGGCAGCAGCTCCAATCAGCAGGAATGAGCAGGCACAGCCCACTGGAGCCCCTCAGTGATTAGAAGGTCATTATCATGTTCCTTTTTTTAATTACATTTGGGTGAGGGCTACAGCAGCTGCAGCCGCAGCCGCAGCCAGGAGGGCCTCTCTGCTCTCAGGGAAGCACGTGCATATGGAGGAAGGAGAGAGTGGCCCATGGGCTCACACCTGGGCGGCCCTGCACCGTTGCTCTGAGCCACTGAGGCTGCGCAGCTGGGCACCTCAGGACACGAGCCATGTGGCTGTGGCTGGGGACCCCTCGCTGGGCTGTGGCCTGACAAGGCCTCAGAGGCTGCTTATGCACCTTCTGGTGACTGACCTGTCATTCTAGGCACTGTTTGCAAACTGGGGTCCCTTTGGGACTCTGGACAAAGAAGCCCCTCCCTGAGAGCTGTGGTTGACTATCCCTACTGGAGTGCTGGCTGGGATCCAATCCTGGGGGCTTAAGGGAGTGAGCACTCATCAAACACTTTGTAGCAGGTGCCCTGCAAATGCGTGAGGAAGGAATCAAGAACTCAAAGCTCTGACTCGCAGACTTGACCTTGGAGCCCACAGGGACCTCAAGAGATGGTCTCGCAGGAACAGAACCTGCATAACTGGACACGGGCCAGGCCCTCGAACCCCACCCCCTGGCTTTAGCGTGCTCTTCTGGTCACAGGTCACATGCAGGGTCATTGCTAAAGTCTCAGCCCATCCATCATCGTGTGGGGCCCCCTAGAGCTGCTCTGGGGACACTGTGGCCTCGCATGTGCCCTGGCTGCCCTGCCGACGCCAGAGCGAGCTACCCAGTGAGGTCCATTGGCTCGGTGCCCACCCTCCCCGCCCCATTGGCTGTCGCAGATGCCTGAGCAAACCGTGGCCCCGAGAACCCTTCCCAGTTTGGAGATTCCAATAGCATTTCTGTAAAGTGTCATAGCTGATGGGCAGCAGGTGCCTCTGATGATTTCAGAGGAAAGAGAAATAGCTATTGATTGAGGCAAGAAGTTACTGCTGCCCACCGCCTTAGGGTCCCCGGCTCCAAACCCTCCCGCCTCCCCGAAGCATCCTCGCTTCCCCGACGTGGTCACGGCTGTGATGTCAGCACCTGCCGTGCCAGCCCCACTTTGGCAAGGAAACAGAGGCCTGGTGGGCTCTGCTGTCCCCACACCCACCTCTAAAGTCCTTCCCCAAAGGGGACAGGCTGACCCAATGCACCCAGGGAAGGTCACCGAGGTTTGAGGTTTTAAATAGAAAAGCTAGTGCCCATCTGTATCCACGGACATCACACTGAGTGAAACAAGGAGGTGTGAGCAGCATAGCAGCCCAGTCCGTTCCGGTAGGACTCTCTGCATTTGCAAGCCACCGGCGGGCTGGTTGGGGGCAGTCAGCAGACTCTCTCCAGGTGGGGCGTTTGGGAGGCCTACTTCCTGCTGGGCCGAACCCTGGGCGTGCCACAGTGAGCTCTGCTGTCTTCGTCAAGAACAAATGCCCCGCTCTTGCCCAGTAAGGGGCCATCTCAGGGTCCGTGCTGTCTTAGCTGTTAGCGGGGAGGGGCGAGGGGCGCTGGGCTCAGGGCAGCGAGTCCCTGCTGGAGGTGGTGGAAGAAGGGCGTCTCGGGGTCCCCTGCGGCCCCCGCATCGGCTTCCTTCGACAAGCACGACCCAGGGGCAGGGGCACCACAGCCTGCGAGGGACCTTTGTGACCGGCGGCGGCAGCGGAGGCACCGGGCACTGGCGCCCGGAGGGGTTTGTCTCATGTCCTGGCAGACAAGAGCCCTGGGGGCCTCACCTTGACCCTGGCCTCCTCTGGGCAGGTGGGGGTCCTTACAGGCCCTGTGGCAGAGGCCGTGGTGCCCACCCCGAGGCCCTCCCCGGGCCCTAGCGCCTCCCTCAGCTGCTGGCAACACCTGCTCACAGCAGCCGTCCTCTGCTCTTGGCCACAAGCACAGTCCTGGCCCAAGGTTGCCACTCCCTTGGGTGGAGGGGATGTGGCGGCCCGTGCCAGTGACGAGCTGATGCAGCGACGCAGAGGCCTTGCCTCAACTCGGGGTAGCCCTGAGGGCCTAGCTCCAGCGACCGCCCCACCCGTGCGGGCTGCTGAGGCCTCAGGGGCTGCAGCCTCCTCGAAGGCCAGCTCGGCCCTCTGCCCACGCTGCCTTTCTCCGAGGGCTGCTTCTTGGGAAACCCCGCTGCGCCAGGTCCTGGCTGGTGGGCAGACTCCACTCACTCTCTCGTCCCCAAGGGGCTCAGGCCTGGCCTCGCCTCCCGGCTCAGGCCCCTCATCCAGCCTCCCTCCAGCCTGCAGGCCACCCGCTCTATCAGACCTTGAGGTGGAGCCTCCTCCCCTGCCCCCCCAGGGGGTTGCGGGAGCCCGGAAGCCTGTGGCCCCACCATGGAGGGCCCACACTCAGACATCCAAGACCTTTCGCTGTGCCTTGGGAGCGCAGGCGCTGAGTGTGGCGTGCGGGTCCGCGGATGACTGCCTTCCCGGCTCTCGGTAGCCTCATCTGTAAAAGAGGGAGGCCCGACTGGTGTGATGGTTCAGGGCAATGGTCCATCGGAGCAATCGGTAAGTGCTCAACTAACGCCAGCAGCCGTCGGTCTACCGGCTGTCGTTGCTGTCCCTTTGTCCCCGTCGCGGCCCATGCTGCCATCAGGGTGGCACATCCAGTCTCCTCCCCGCTGCCCACCCCGGGCTGCTACCTGGGTGATGGGTCCTCACTGTGTTTCCTGCAGCGGCCTTGGTGGAGCCACGGAGGGGAGGCGGGCCCGGGGCTCAGGCTGGAGAGGAGTGTGCCCCGCAGGCTGGGCCCCGGGTGTGAGCAGGGCTCTGCGCCCACTCGCAGCACCTCGGGCTCCTTGGGAGGAAGCAGATGGGACTGTCAGCTCTGCTTATGCCCAGTCCTCCCAAAACCAGCCAAGCGTGCTCCGGAACAGGGGAGCGGCTCCTCCGAGCAGCTGGTGGGGCTCCGGGCTGGCATCTCTAGGGGCCCAGTGACGCTGATTAGCAGGAAATAATGCGCAGGCAGAGGGAGCGGGCCCCAGCGAGGACCTGCTGGCCCGGGGCCCAGAGCTGTCATCCAGGCCGGCGTGCCCAGGAGGCTGCAGGTGCGGCGCCAGCTTCCCTCACCCACAGCTGGCCCCTTCCATCAGTGTCTGCCTCGGGCCGGGCCTGGGAGTCCGGGAGGGATTTGTCACTCACATTCAGCCCGTGGTGGGGGAGAGGCAGGCCTCTGCCGGGTCCCTGCGCCACGTGTACTCTGCTCGGCGGCGCTCCCGCAGCCCACACGCGGCCACGCTCCTCTGCACTCGGGCTCTTGGTGATCTGCAACACGTGGCCCGTTCCAGCTTGTGGCACCGCTACTGCAGGTCACGGTCACACGCTGGACAAGCCCGGAAACCGGAAGAAAGGAGCAAAGAATCCTCGCAAATCCCGTATCTGGAAGATGCCCCCTGGTGATTCGGCGACCGTTCTTCCCTGTGCGCAAGGCATGTGGTTTTACGTACATTTGCTGTTTGTGACCCATTAATTTCACGTAATGATTTGTTGAGAACACATACTCAGTAAATGCGTTTCCACCACGACATTCTGCCCGTGAGGAGTTCTAGCGGGCGCTGCGATGTGTTCAAAGCTCTCTCGTTGGATATTCACAGTGGTTTTCAAAGTATTAAACATCTGTGTGCACATCCTTAACTATTTCCTTATGAAAACCCCCCAGGGGCGCCTGGGGGCCTCGGTCCATTGAGCGTCCGACTTCGGCTCAGGTCATGATCTCACGGTTCGTGGGTTCGAGCCCCACGTCGGGCTCTGTGCTGACAGCTTGGAGCCTGGAGCCTGTTTTGGATTCTGGGTCTGCCTCTCTCTCTGCCCCTCCCCTGCTCACACTCTGTCTCTCTCTCTTTCAAAAATATAAATAATCATAAAAAATGTTTAAAAAAAAAGAAACCTCCCAGACATGGGATTTCTAGGTCAGAGAGTATATATGTGTGTATATTTTTCAGAATAAATGTATTATTATTCTATAATAGGGATTCTCAAGAACAATAGTTTTATTGAGATATGATGGACGTGCATATAACTCAGTGATCTTTATCATATTTACAGGGTTGCATGATCACCTGAACCAAGAGGAGGACATTTTCGTCAGCCCCCCTGAAAAGGAAACACCCGTCCCCACTGGCACTGACTCGAATCTCTCTCTCCCCAGCCCCTGGCCACCACTGAGGTGTTTTCTGTCTCTGGAATTTGCCTCTTCCAGACAACCCCACGAAAGGATCCTACCACACGTGGTCTTGTGTGTCTGACCGGAGCGGGGCTGGCCACGGGCAACGCTGAACTCAGAGCCCAGGCCGGCGTGGGGCCCGGGCTTCCATCTGGGTGGAGCGCGGTGGACGCTGCAGGCCTCGAAGGGGCAGCCCCAACTCCCCTAAACCTGCCGGCTGCTGGACGGCCTCACGAGAGGGGGGCGTCTCTGAGCCCCCCGATGCAGTAGTTATTAATGGCCTCTTCTCTGTTGTCATAGCAACCACACTTTCTAAAAGGTATCCCACCTCCTATTGTGTGGGGTGTTATGAGATCGACGTCAATTTTCCCAACATTGACCAAAAAAAGAGGCTGCTCTATACTATGGCAATTTTCTTGTTAATTAAGGTCACTTAAAGTTTCTCTGGTTTGATTTCCTGGGGCTCCCATGGTGACTCTGTCTGCATCCGAGGATCCCCCCCCGGCAGAAACCCCAACCAGGACCGAGGCCCAGGCCACCCTGAGACGCGGCCGTGCCCGTCTCCTGCTGGGCACTGGAGCAGAGGCAGCATTTGGGGGGAGTCGGCGAAGGCTGTGTGCCGTCTGCAGGGGTGTTACAGGCAACGCCAAGGGGTGGAGTTTTGGTCCACCCCAGCGCACGGACGAGAACAGCACGCTAGGTGCAAGGAGCCAGGGGCCAGCCCCGCTCGGTCGGCCTGGACCAGCTCCCCCATCCAGCCACCTCCCCTCTGCACTGGCTCTGACGCCCAGCGCAGGCCCTGCTGGAGACGCGACGGGGCACCGTCCCCTCTGCCTGCCGGCTCTGCGTCCCCCGTGCCCTCTGCTGTCAGACTGCCCAGTTCACGGGGCGGAGCGAGGAGGGGCATTCCCAGCCATCTTACCTGGACTCATCCTCGCCCCAGATACAGGCTCCCGGCCTCCGCTGAGCTTGGGACTCACTGGAGATGAGACATCGGCACGGGGGCTGCCCAGGGCACCCAGTGCCACCCCATCCTGCACCGCTGTGACTGGAGCTGGCTGGAGGAGGGGGACCTCGGCTGCCGGCTGAATAATGGGGAGAGAAGAGTCAGGAGGCTGAGGGCTGTTTTGGGGCGGCTGGAATGGCCTGCTCCAGTCTACAGAACAGGGAATTTCTTCCATGCTGGTTCAGAGTCCCCGCGTGCACACGGCAAGGACGCCAGCTGGGTCAAGACTGAAAAGCCAGCCCAGAGCCCCACCTCCCAGGACATGGGGCCCTCCCTGAGTTGAGACCCTGTAAGAACGAGGGTCCCCTACGCTTCTCTTGAAGTGGACCAGGAAAAGGGGACCAGGGGGCTCTCAGTGCCCTAGGGAGCAGGTGGCTCTGACCTTGTCGCAGGGAATGGAGCTGCATCTGACCCTTCGGCCGTATGAGAAAAGGTACTAAGGAACCTCTGTCCCCAGTCTGGGCCTGGGTGCGATTAATATTTCATACCCCACAGAGGCACTGACATTTTGCTGGATGGCTTCAATTAGCTCCTGAGCCTCGTTCTCGTGCTAATAATCAGCTTGCTTATCATAATGGCTTATTAATCTGTTTCCCAGTGTGAAGTCGCGGCGCGCTTCACAGATCCCTCCTGCTGCTGCTCGTGGTGGGCAGAGTTGGCTCGGGCCCGAGGTTGCTTGTTAAGGGGGTCCCGTTCTTGGAGGGCTGGGCGGGGGAGCAGGCTGGGGTAGGAGGCTCGAGGCTCCAGCGGCTCCCTGTGCTCCCGGGGCTGAGAGGTCCCACACGGTGGTTTGGCTTTCTCTTTTCTGCCTCTGTCCCTTGATGCCATCTTTTGGCCCAAGGGAGTGTGGGAGCATTGAGGAATGCTTTGGAAGGCACTTCTGCATGGGAAATATGACATGGGGTTAAGGAGAAGGGGAGATGGGAGATAGTAGAATCATTTGAGCACGGAATCTTTTTGTTCCAGAAAGGATTAAAAAAAATTTTTTTTTGAGAGAGAGAGAGAGAGCGAGACAAAGACTGAGTGTGAGTGAGGGAGGGGTAGAGAGAGAGGGAGACACAGAATCTGAAGCAGCTCCAGGCTCTGAGCTGTCAGCACAGAGCCCAATGCAGGGCTCGAACCCACGAACTGTGAGGTCATGACCTGAGCCAAAAATCGATGCTCAAACCGACTGAGCCACTCAGGAGCCTCTGTTCCAAGAATGATTTTTACGCAGAGGCTGCCGTACTCAGTGTCATGTGACCTGCCCTCCTGGCCAGGGTGGGCTGCCTGACCCCCAGGCAGTCACAGGTAGACACACCACTACAGCCTGGAATCAGTCCCTCCGGGGGCAGTGGGCATGGGGCTCCTCCCGAGGGCGAGGGCCGCCGCTCGGCCAGTCGTGGAGCGAGGAAGGTGCCCGAGCTCCTGAAGGTGGGAGCTATCTCCACTTCTGCAAGAGGCAAGGTCAGAGAAGGGGTGAAGTGGGGGGGTGTGCAGAAAAGGGGTGAAGGAGAAGGGAGGCAGAGGGACAGCTGAGCCACTTGGGGCCGGGCTAGAGTCCAAGCAGGAAAGTGTGCTTTCCTTATTATTTATTTCAAAATAAAAACAAAAGCTGCAAAATAGGGCAGAGGAGTTCTGCATGGCCCCTTAATGCTCCGATCCTACACAATCCCATGCAATTCGCCAGAGTGAGACAGGAGCGTGGGTGTGGCACTAGGAACCTCCCCAGGCCTCCCCCGGGCTCGCCCACCTGCACCCAGCTGCCTCACGCCCACTCTTCACCTTGTGTCCTATCCTGGAGCCCCTTAACCTCTCTTGTCTGCCGAGAGCTCTGGCTTCGTACTGGTCGGTTATTTTACAGAATGTCCCCCAGACTGGCTTTGTCCAGTACTTTGTCACCACTAGCTGGACGCTCTGCGTCTCAGCAGGAAGATGGGGGACGCCAGGGGGCTTTCTCGCACGCCGTCTTGGGCGGACGTGAGGGTCCACAGGCCCACGTGACGTTCACCTTGATCCCTTCATTAAACTGCCGTCTGCTGTGTTTCTCTTTCGGAAATAACTCTTGAAAACCACCTCTATTTTTCTCTTCCTAATTAATAACCGTCTTGAGGGAGGTACTTGCAGGCCTTGAAAATACATTGTTTCTCCCCAAACTTTCATTTGTTATTCTGGGCGCCCGTCGCCAGCAGCGGGTCTTACTCTGATGCTCCGATGACGTTCTGTGCTCTCATTCCCTCCATATTTATTAATTACGATCTTCCTTAAGAAGTGCTGTCCCTTCTCCGGTTAGTCATGCAGTTGTTTGTTTCCCCAGGACTGACTCCCGGACATGTACTCTGTCCTGGGTTAAAGGGTTACAATGTGACACTCCTGCTCTTTGTCTTGTGCCCCAATCACCTGCTTGGGAACCAAGCTGGCAGCCCCTTGGGTCTGGCTCCGGCGCCCTTTGGGCTCTTATTTCCCAACATCCCAGGATGCTCCGCCCCCTGGCGCCTGCCTCTTCCCCACGGAGGGAAGGGAAGTCCAGAAATCTCTCTACATCTTCCCAAGCCCTCTCCGCGGGCGGTGTGCCTGCGTCAGCAGCCAAGGTCCCCGCCCTCTGCCAGTCCTGGGGGCTGGTGTTTTGCTGGAGTGGGGGGCGGGTCCCTCGTTTGTGTTGGCAGAAGAGTGGAGAGGAAGGAGCACTTCAGGCAGGTGAAGACAGAGAATGGATCTAGAGACTGATGGCTGGCTGGTGGAAGCAGGAAATTGAGGCAGAGAAGACTGGCCCATGGCTGAGCCCCTCTGAGAGGGCGCTGGACTGACCCTGGGGTGTGGGTGACCTTGGCTGTACTGTAAGCAAGGGACCCTGGCTGAGAAAAAGGACGGGTGTCCTCCCACACTGCCTGTGAACACTATTCTGTGTCCACCTGCTTTAGCCACATCTGTGCCCTGCGTGGACACTGCCTGCTGAGTCCCCCCCACTCCTCAGCGTCCAGCCATCCACAGTGCAGGCTCCACCATGACCTGAGCTCAACCTTGGACCCCAGCTACCAAGAACTCTGCATCTGGCCTGGGGAATGACCTTGACTCTGATCCCAGACTCACAAGACACCCCCACTCATCACTGCTCCCTGATCCAGATGGAGCCCCTTGCCCTTGGCTAGTCTCTGGCCCTTGCTTCTGCCTGCAGCCTGAGCTCTCCACCTTGCGGGTGCTTTTCTTGATGGCCAGAAAGTCCCTGTCACTTGTAAAGCCCTTGTAAGTCCCTGTGCCCTTTCCTCGTACACCTGTGAGCACACATCTGTGAGCTCATGTCTGCTCACGGTCCCTGGGCCCCCCCCCCCCCGCCGCCCTTCTGCTC
>NW_027531908.1:1329615-1333995 GCF_008692635.1 Crocuta crocuta | reverse complement strand
TCCTCCCTGTCCTCCCTGGCCACGCCTGTCCTGATGTCGGTCTGGTGACCCTGCCTGACACCTGCCTCCTGCCCTCCCCTCTCAGCCATGTCTCTGGATCCCCACCCCGCCCCGCCCGCCAGCCCTAGACAGGCTGAGGCCACATGGGCCCCGGGAGCTCATTTCTGTAACCGATTTCCTTCCTCACTGCTGTCGACTTGCGTCTGACTTTTAGTGCCAGGCTGCAAATCTTGGCAAAGGGCACCCGTAAAAGCCACCGACACTGCTGACGGCCTTCTTCCTCAGGGCTTTGCTGTGGAGGCAGGAACAGGGAGGCCTGGCTGTCCAGAGGATAGAGGCTCCAGGGAGGGGAGGGAAGGGGCTCCTGCCGGTTTGTCTCGGGATGGCATTGAGGGCACCCTGGATTTGGCACATGCCTCCCCTCCCCGATCCTGGGGCTTGTGACGCGGCCAGAAACTGAGCCTCCGAGTTCACAGGAAGGAGGGGTAGGCAGAGAGGTTTGCGGGGGGCTGGGGGGCTCAGGGTTTGGACTCAGGGAGCCAGGGAGGGCGAGCAGGTCATGGTGGGTCCCCACCTCCCTGGCCTTTGGTTTGCCCCATGGTGTGGGCAGCTGTGTGCCCAGGCTGCTGCTGCTGTGAGGAAGGGGTGAAATGCCACGGATGAGTGTGGGCAGGAGCCCAAGGGCCAGCAGTGCCCTGCCCAGGGCTGCGGGCACAGGGACCCGTAGGGGCCAGGCTGGGGCGGGTCCCCAGGGGCGGGGCAGCGGCATGGAAGCTCCTCCCTCTCCCCTGCGCACCCCTGTGGTCGTCTCTCGTCCAGGCCACCGAGATACTGCTTCTTCCGTCCTGCCCGCTGCTCGTGACCTCCCAGGGGAGCCTCCCTCAGGCAGCGGGTTTCAGTACCGCCCCTGCCCTGCAGCACCAGCTGGGAGAGTGTTAGAGACGCAGTCTCGGGCCCCACCCCACACCTGCCGAGTCAGAACCCCGGCGTGGGGTCAGCACTCCGGGGACCCCACTGCACACTCGGGAGTGAGGGGCGCTGCCGTGGCACAGGTCAGGTCGGCTCGGTCCCCACTGGAGCTGCCGTGGGCTCCCATCACAGCAGAATCACGGCAGGGATTTACGAGCACTTTCCGTGGGCTGGGAGTCTGCTGCGTCCCCGAGGAGCCTCACGGACATTGTACAAATAGACGTTGTATATTTTCCTGTTGTCCAGGGGTGGAACCCAAGGGGGGGGAGGGTTCTGCACCCTCCCAAAGGTGACCCGGCGCGCTCCTCCTGGGGACGAGGGCCTGGAGCTGCAGGTGCGTGCTGTGTGCTCCCTCTGCCGAAGGCTGGTCACGCTCCCCGCTGCCCCAGCGCCGACCTTCACCCGCGTGGCAGGGGATGATGGGTTTAGGGCGGCTCCGTCTCCCCGCGCAGCCCGGAGAGACGGCCCCATGCCGCCTCCTCAGTGTTGCAGGCATTTAAATTGCCGTTTTATTTAAATTTATGTCCGAGGATACAGGCGGAGAAAGGGCCATTTCAAAGTCAGTTTCTGCTTTATGGCTTTATGGGGGATCGCGTCGGGCAGCTGCTGGAAATATCTTGCTGCTCCCAGCACAACAGAGGATCACGTGGGCTGCACAGGCTTCGCTGTTCCAGGGAAGAGATTTCATCTCCCATCCAGAGAGCTTGTGCTTTGTACCCCTGCTCCAGACTGAGCCCTGTCCCCCCATCAGGCTGAGCCCTGATCCCAGCCTCAGACTCAGCCCGGATTCCAGCCCCAGGCTGAGCCCTGATCCCAGCCCCAGACTCAGCCCTGATCCCAGCCCCAGGCTGAGCCCTGATCCCACCTCCAGGCTGAGCCCTGATCCCACCTCCAGGCTGAGCCCTGATCCCACCTCCGGGCTGAGCCCTAATCCCAGCCCCAGACTCAGCCCTGATCCCACCCCCAGGCTGAGCCCTGATCCCAGCCCCAGACTCAGCCCTGATCCCAGCCCCAGGCTGAGCCCTGATCCCACCTCCAGGCTGAGCCCTGATCCCACCTCCAGGCTGAGCCCTGATCCCAGCCCCAGACATAGCCCTGACCTGGGCCATATCGACTCTTTTATGAGGTCATGCGATTGCTTATGAGGGCAGTGGCCTCTGCTGGAACTCACACACTTCCATAGAGATCTGGACATTGACTTATTACGCAGAACAGCACAATGGCACTAGGTTCTGGGGAGCTGATTTCCACAGCTGGAGGAACATCTGCCCGCACTCCATGCGCTGATGAGGCTGCAAATGGTCGGTTGCGACTGACACCCCTTCCTCATGCGTGAAGCAGCAGCCGAGCCCCAGAGCATTCTGGGTGTGGCCCTGGGAGCCCCAGGGGGCCTGGCTGACACTGGGCCCTGAGTGCACCTTTGCAGAGCCGGCTTGTGGGGAAGTGGGGTCGCGTCTGGAGGAGCTCTTCCTGAACCCCGTGCGGGGGGTTCCTGGAGTCCGGCTGGCACCTGCGGCGAGGTGGGGCCCAGGGCCTGGTGCTCCGGGGCCCAGGGTGACCTTGGGCTCCTCCAGAGCTGTAGCAGAAGCTCTTACCCCAGCACCCGCGAAGGGTCTGCGAAGGGGGAGATGGGGCTGGGGTAGCAAGCACCCAGGCCTGGATTCTCCTCCCCCTGGCACCAGACCCCATGCTGCTTCAGCTGCCGGTGCCTCAGTGTCTCTATCCAAAAGGTGGGCACGGCAGGGCCAAGGCCAGTGCTGATCTAGCCCTGTGCCGGGTCGGGAGAGGCGCCCCTGGCACCACTCTGACCCTGGGACACCCGGCTTGTACCTGGCATGGGGGCTGCTACACATCCATCTCCCCCAAGCTCCCCCTGCCTCCCCTGCCTCCTTCTGCCTCCCCCTGCCTCCCCCTGCCTCCCCTGCTTCCCCCTGCCTCCCCCTGCCTCCACTGCCGATTCCTGACTTTGGCCAGAAAGATCTGGGCTGCAGAGAACCAGAGACTCAGCCAGCACTGGGATGTTTTCAGATGATCCCGGGAGGTTTAACACCTTGCTAAGGGACGCGGTGGCTGGGACAAAGGAGGAAGTGTCCCTGGAAGTGGGGACTTGCACAAGTACCACCCGGCCTTCTGGGGGCAGCAAAGGACTCTTCCCGGACGCTGGAGCGGGAGGTGCCTGGGTGCCAGCACCCCTGTGTCCTATTCTAACTGGGGGCCGGGACTCAGTTTCCTTCTCTGTGGTTTTCAGCTCTGGGATTGGTGGTAGGGATCCGAATGGACCCCCTGCCCCCCCGAAACCCCCCCAGTGGCTCCCGGGGCACATCTCCCTGTGGAGGCTCTGGGCTGGGGGCCGCGAGGGCCGGCGGCTGGAGGGGCAGGATCTGGCAAGGATGGGGGACGGCCACGCACAGGAACCCTGGCTCTGTCCCTGCCGGACACTCAGCCAGTCAGCTGTGGCCACGCCGCGGGGAGGCGTGGACCTGTGAGGGGCTCACCCCCACACTGCCCTGTCTCAAGCTCTCCCAGCCAAGCTTTCTCCTTGGGTCTTCATAGTCTGAAGGCTGTTCAGTCCTTTACTTGTTCAACAAACATTCAGTGAGCGCCTACTGGGTACCTGATGGCTGAGAGCAGAGAACTCTGGTGCAGGGACCAGATCATAGTACCCAGCCTGGGGCCTTCCCTGAGGGGTGATGTCTGAGCCGAGGCCCATGTGGGAAGGAGGTGCCCCCACACTCAGGCTGGGGCACATGCATCTGAGGGGAGGCTGAGGCAGGCCAGGGGCCGCCTGCCTCTTTTCTGTGGGAAGAATCGAGAAGGTCTGTGGGGCTCGGGGGCCGGGGAATTGCCTGACAGTGGGCACCGGGTAGATGGCTGGGGCAGAATTACCGGCACGCTCCTGGCACCCGGCGGGCGCTCGGCACCCTGTCTCCACTTTCCACGGACAGTGGGTGTGGCCCCAGGGGGTGTGGTCATTCACAGGGTGAAGGGCGTCTGCAGTGGGGACACACCAGCCGTGGTTCCTGCCCACGGATGTGACCAGCCCCTCCAGCCCCACGTCCCAGCAGCAGCCCGCTGGTTCATGGAGTCAGGGGTGCCCCTGGGAAGCCACTGCCGCTGAGGTCTGAAGGATGACGCGCATTAGCTGGGAAGGGTGAGGCTTTCTGGCAGAGTCTGACGGTCGGAGTGAGTGTGGCCAGGGTGGGGGGTAAAGGGCCACAGGGCGCTGGCGTGCCAAGAGCAGGCTGGGGTCCGGCGGGGGAGAGGCTGTGTCCTGGGAAGAGAGGCACCCAGCAGGAGAGCAGCAGGTGAGGTTTGTGCGGTGAGCAGATGTGGGGCACATGGGGGCCGCGGTGGAATCAGGGAGGTGTTGGGTGCAGGGGTGATGGGGCGGGGAGAAGGAGGCAGCGGGCC
>NW_027531908.1:1318805-1329447 GCF_008692635.1 Crocuta crocuta | reverse complement strand
CGGTGGGTGGGGATGGATGGCGGTGATGGGGAGACCGGCATCAGGATCTCTGGGTCTTTTCGAGGAGGAGGAAGAACAAGATCTACCCCCGGAGGCCACAGGAGAGGCCTGAGCCGGGCCCTCCGCAGAGGATGGCGGGTGGGGACTGAGGCGAGCGTGACAGGTGGCCGAGGGGGGCAGAGAGAGAGGCCGACACAGGGGGAGGGGCAGCGAGGCGCGAGGTCTGGCCCGGGGATCCACCGCCGCCCGGAGAGGGGTGTGCTTCTGCTGGGGAGGCCGGTGGTCACCCAGGGGCTCCGGAGGCGTGGCCGAGTGTGGCCGTGCAGGTCCAGAGAGCCAGGCCAGCTGGGAGCAGGACGTCCGTGGCATCTGGGAGCCAGACTGGAGCTGGCCGGGGAGTGAGGGGGCGGCGAGGAAAGAGGCAGTGGGTACCGCCAATGCTTCTGATTTTTTTTTTTTTTTTTGTCATTCTACTGTTTTATTTACACAATCAGCAAAGGGAATGTTCTGGAATACCAGCTTTAATCCCTCTTAAACCTAACCATTAGTACAAGAAGCCAAACTGTAGTGTGGCGGAGCCAGGCCCCTGGCGCAGATGCAGGCGGCAAAGCCCACCTCTCATGTGGCCAGGCTAGGGGGACGTGTGGACCAGCAGCTGTCCTGGCAGAAGCCAGACGGAGCCCACCTTCGCGGGGGCACCAGCATCGCAGTGCAGTCAGGACTGCCTCTTGCTGCAGCTCAGTGAGGAACAAGGCAGCCCACGGATGCGGAAAACAAGACCCACGAAACAGAGCCCGTGGCTTCTCCGCGGCACTGCGTTACTCGATCATGCCGAGGGGGGGATGGGCAGTGGCTGAGAGGCGGGGCAGGCTCTGGGTGCGGCAGCCCTGCTCAGGACTGGGGTCGGTGCTGCCGATGGGAGGGGCGCAGTCTGGTCTTCACGGACTCCCATCCCCACCCTGCACGCAGGATGGAGGCCTCCAGTGGAGCTGCTCTGAGATTCCTATGCACATGCACACACACACACGCACACATGCACACACACACGCACATGCATGCATCCACACACCCACATACATGCACATGCCTGCATCTGCACACATGCATAGGCACCCACGTGCAACACATGTTCACATACACACGCGCAGGTGCACACACGCACACACGCACACGGCCATGTCTGCACAGGCACACACACGGGCCCTCACACCCACGCCTCCCAGAGGGCCAGATAAGCCCACATCAAGCCCGTCTTGCCCAGAACCAGGGCTGAGAAACACTGGCCCCAGACCCCCTTGTTCCGAAGCAAGCAGGGACCTCGCTAGCCTATCCGGTGTGGCTTGATGGAAGACAAGATACAAAAAGAGGGAGAAGATTTCAGTTTTCCCCACCTGGAGGACACCCCACCTTCCCCTGCCCCGTGCCAGACCAGGGGGCTCTGGGGTCCCGGAGGCGCCCCACAGAGAGCCGTCTCTCGTCTCTGGTGGTGTTATACCTGTGTCCCTACCTCGGGCTCTCACATGACCTTGGTGACAGCCAGCCCGTCCCCCTCGCGTCTTGCCTATCGAGCCCACTGACATCACCTTCCCCTCATATCTCTGAGGTCCCCACTCATTCCGGGCAGGGCAGATTTGGGATTGCAGCCACGGTATCTGAAGGGCACACTTACCTTACGCAGGGAATGAGGATCCTACTGGGTGGTGGGTGTCCCACCCCTGAGAGGGGGTGTGCCAGCGAGGGGCCCCCAGCATGGCACCCCACGCATTCCTGCTCACTGGGGTGAGGAAGGTCCTGGAAGGGCGGGCCCGGGGTCTTGGCCGGCTCAGGGGCCCCCCGCGGCCCACAGCCCTGCAGCCAGCTGTTGAGGAGGCTCAGGGGACGCCACTGTGCTCGCTGCTGGGGCTGAGTGGGGGAACCCAACAGCAGTGCAGAGAGCTTCTCCTCTGAGGCTGGGTCCTGGGACGTGCCGTGACGGGGCCAGGACCGAGGGAGGGGACACGGACTTCGATGCACCTAAAGCTTCATCTGTCCAGCACTGGCTCCCAGGTGCGTGACCAGGGATTTTTAAAAGGTCAAGTTTTAAGTTAAGGAGAAGACGCCCAAACCCGTCTTTTCAAGTACTCAGTGGCTGCCACGTGCGCAGGCCTTTCTGGGACTCCGTGGAACTTGAGCCTTATGTTCTTTTGTGTTTGGTGAGGGTCGCGTGCCAGAGACAAGCGGGTGTTGGGCGTCCCGTCCTCTGGGGGCCACAGGCTGTGCAGGAGCAGGGAGGCGGGTGGGCCATGGACGCCGCCCGCAGGCCCCGCTGCGCCCGCTAGATGGCGCTGCCTCACGCCTGTGTCCTGCTGTCAAGCACCGGGAAGGCTTGAGGAGGAGGGTCAGCGGCTGGCCCAGGGTCTCAGCACCGCGATGGGGACAGAGCCCCCTCTGCCAGGGGGCGTGGAGCCCTCTCTGCTGGGTTCTGGGAGCCCAGAGTGCAGATTTTGTTCAATCCTGCCCGGAGAAACACGGTTCTGACGAGGGAGCACCTCTCCCTGTGGTGGGTCTAGACGTGTGTGTGCACCTGCCTGGGTGTGCATGAGTGTGCATGTGCCTGTGTGGGGGATGGGCTGCAGGGTGGGAAGAAGTGCTCTCCAGGGCAGGCCAGGCCCTGTGACATGGGCTGGACTCATGGAGACCTGCCTTGCCCTCCCTGAGCCTCAGTTTTACTCATCTGTAAGATGGAGGTGCCATGGACCCACCCAGACTGCTGTGCGGTGAGGCCCCCGCTGAGGCCATGGGGTAGGGGGACCGGTCCTCTCTGCAAACTGTTGCGTGACATAAACTGTAAAGGGACACAAAGGGACGCCTTCTCCACAGTGACCATGGTGCCACGATAGGGGTCTGATGCCAGCCTTGGGCTGCCAGAGGGCCCGTTGTGTCCCACGGCCCTAGGGTGCCAGACTGCCACCTCCCAGGGGAGCGGACTGAGGCTGGAGAGGGCCCAAGCTTGCCCCAGGGCCCTTGCTTGGAGGCTGGGAAAGGGAAGAGGCACACAGGGTGCTGGCCAGGGTGTAGAAAGCTATCAGCAACTTGGGGTCCAGAGAGCACGTGACCCAGGCTGGTGCTGACCTTGGGGGACTCATTACCCCGGTCCCCACCTGCCTCCAGGGGTAGGGACCTGCTCAGCCGCACAACCTCCCGGAAAGGCCAGACCCCTGAGGAGGTCGCCATGTGTTGCCAGGTGACTGGGCATCTGTCCAGATGTCAACTTGTCCGGGCCCGAGCGTGGGGACCCCATGACAGAGCCTGCCTTGGGCCTGGATGGGACCGCCAGAGCCTGGGCTCAGCCAGCACCTGGTTCTGCACCCGCTGCTCCCTGATGCCCCCAGGGTCCCCGACCTGCTTGTAGGTGAAAACACAACAGCCTGGANGGGGGGGGGGGGGGGGAGGGACAGGAGGAGACAGATGCCCTCTGTGGCGTCAGCCCTGGCAAAGCCTGACCTGAGGCTTGGCTGTCGTGGGGAGGGGCCCCAGGGGGGTGCAGACGCAAAGACTGCTTGACAAGATGAGCCTTCTCCCCCATCGGTCCATCAGCCTGGGTGTCTGCACACCAGTCCGTGGGTGGGCGTGGCCCTGGGCAGCTGTCCCTGGGCAGGGCAGGGCGGACAGACCCACCAGGCAGGGGCGGTGCCCGGGGCTGGGGAATGCCGCGGCGTGGCCTTGCGGGAGGCCTCTGAGGGTCTGGGGGGCCCTGGCAGCCGGGGTGGGGGTGGGGCAGGCACAAAGGCACTCTGAGGGCTCCTGGGGGCCCTTATCCAGAGAGCACGGCACGGGGATGCCGCCCCAGCACAGTGTGTGCTCAGGCCCCCGGAGCACGGGGAAGAGGGAGCTCCCTCGGGCACAGGGTTATCCTAAGTCCCCTCGGGATGCCGCCCCTGCCCCGGGTCTTGCCGGGCTGTGATGGCAAAGAGGGAGAGTAATAGTATCAGGAACTTCAGGATGCCTGTCACCGCCCAGCCCAGCCAGGGCAGGGTCCCCTCGGGGCTGTGGCGGGGGGTTGAGGGGAGGGGACGATCTGCGATTATCCCGTTTTACAGAGATAGACGGAGGTGCAGGGGGCGGGCGGTGGGTACTGAGTGCAGCCTGTGGGGCGTCTCTAGGCCTTGGCTGCTTGAGGGCGTCAGCTCATCAGCCGGGAGGGCACCGGTTCCTCCCTGCAGCCCCCCTCGCGCCCTGCGACCCTGGCTGGCGGGCACAGATGAGGGGCTTCTTGCCGGACCCCAGCTGGGCATCCCTGCCAGGCCCCCGAGCACCCCCCGTGCCACTCACCCCCCACCCTTCGTCTTGGGTCCTTTGTCACGTGGGCCCCGTGGCCTATGTGTCCCCCCACCGCTTCCCTCGCCCCTACACCTGCCAGCAGCGCCTTCCGGAGCCTTCCAGCCCAAATTAGGTTTGATGAAAGCCTGTCCTGCCAGCGGCCTCCTGTACGAACAGGCCTCCATCAGCGAGTGCAGGGGACAGCGACGCCCCGCTGAGCGTGCGCATCTCCCCACGGCGCTGGCGTCCCCGGGGGACGGACTCTCAGAGCCGGCCTGGAGCCGCGTACAGAGGGCTGACCACTGCCGCCCCCGGTGGGCCCCTCCGCCCTCTCGTCGGGCAGTGCGGGGTCCTGCGGCCACCCCTCTGGCCCCTGGCCGGCTGCACCCTGCATAGCGGGAAGGAGCCCCCCAGTTGCAGCCGGCGGCTCCTACGGCGCGCAGTCCGTTGCCCCCGAGAAGTGCGCACATTACCAGCCTCTGGTGATCGGCCTGCAGGACGCCTGGCGCCGGGCACCGCGTGGGCACTGGCCAGCCCCTGGGCCCGCGGCTGCTCCCTGCAGACACCCCCAAGCCGCCAGGGAGAGGCCGAGGCCCTTCCGGGGCTTGCCCGGGCCCCTGTGGACCCTGGAGTCTGGTTGGCTTTTCGAGGTTCCAGGGGGGCCTTGGGGACGCCCGCTCCGGCCTGCTGGGCCACACCCACCCTCACTGGGGACCCGCTAACTGGGATTTCTCAAAGTCATACTTGGACGGCATCTCTTCTGGAAGTGAGATGGGTCTCTTCACTCGTTAAACCAAAATACATTGCACGGGAGCCTGGAGTTCATGAATTTTTAAAAACAGCATGTCTGCATTTATCTGGCATTTATTTTATTTTAATTTTTGTCTTCATGCCTCCCTGTTTGGGGGCAGCTGCGCGGCTGAGGGCCGGGCCGTGTCTGGGACGCTGGGCTTGCGCTGTCTAAATGCTTTATCCGCCAGTCGCAAACAGGACGTGCCACCAGCAGCCCGGCTCCCGGCCACACCAGGGAGGGGGTCCCCGCCTGGCCTCGTTCTCTTCAGAAGGGGCTGGGCTGTGGGAGGAGGGGGTGTGGAAGGAACTTTCTGGACATAACGAAGAAACACAGAGCTGGGAGCCTGCGTGGAGCTGGTCGACCATTCCTTCGGCAGGACCAGGACGGCTGCCCTTCTGAGTCCGTCATTCTCCTCGGGTGCCGCCAGGCTGCTCGTCCCTCGACAGGTGTCCATCCTCAGGAAGACCCTGGACACCTGTCAGTGAGACCGTCCAGGCCTCTTCTGGATGGGAGAAGTGCAGTGTGCAACCTGCACAACTGCACATGGAAGCCCTAAGATCAGCTCGTCTCCAGGGCCCGTGTCCACCCCGGGGAGCTCCTGCTGTGGGGGTCCCACTCTCTGCACCCCTGCAGGCTTGTGGTATGAGCACGCCTATCAGGGGTCCTGGGATCTCACACAGAGCAGGGGGGCATCCAATCCTTGGCCAGCTTTGTTCTGAGGGTCCCCATCCACCTCTGCTTTAGGCGAGCATGTCTGGGGCAGCACAGTGCTGGGCCCCCTCCCCACCTTTACTCCCCCTTCCCTGGCGGCCACTGTGCAGCCTCCAGGGCCTCCTGGGCGCCCGCCCGGCCCAGCAGCTCCTGCCCCCTGACAGCTTCCCGGTGCTTCTGCTCTGTCCTCCCCGAGGTCGTGTGGCCGTGTGATCGTCCCCACCCTGCCAGGTGAGGAAGGCCTGTGGGAGGCTTCTCACTCCCAGGCCCTTGCAAGTAAGGGCTCGCTCGGTGCCTGGGCCCTGGGGGCCTGTGCTCCTCAGACGTTCCCAGGGAATCTCTTTTGAGATTAGCGGTGATTTCTGGGCTTGTGAAGAACAGCTCAAAGCAAGCCACACTCATCACAGGACCAGGAGATGGCGAGGGCGGGCGAGGAAGAGGGTGAGGGCAGCTTGACGCAGAGCCCGCTGGGCTCTGTCTACGTACTTTGTAAACTTCAGTGCGTTTTTACAAAGATTACGCCGTGCACAATTCCGCGGCCTGCCCTTCCTCCTCTAGTCCACAGGGAACATCTGGCCGCGTCCAGGCTGGACACGGTGTTGTGAAAACCTGCTGTGCGTCCGTACCGTTGCTCACATAAATAGTCTTCTGTGGTCAGAAGTTAGGCTGTTTCCGGTTTTGACTTTCCTAAATGACCCTGGAGTGCACAAGCTGTGTTCCTGGATGCTTGTATGTTTGGCCGTCCCCAGAGCAGCTTTGGAAGTGGAGAATGGTGCCCAGAACAGCCCAGAGCTGGAGTGGCCGAGGGGCCTGGTGAGGGGCTTCTCAACCAGGGTTTGCCGCAGGAGCTGGGACAGAACTGATCTTAGGGCTTCCATGTACAGCTGCGCAGGCTGCACACTGCACTTCTCCAGGGACTGCTGTCTGTTGAGACTCAGTGTCATTGGCGAGGCCTGGAGTTGTGCGTGGTGATGGCCCAGCTGGGAAAGGCTGGGCGGGGGCATCTGGCATTCCTGTGGCCCCTGCTGATAGGATTATGAGCCCAGGGAGGCAAGGGGCCAGCTGGGCTGATCACACTTCTGCCCCAAGGCTGGACGGCTGTCTCCCTACCTGGGTGTGGCAAACAGGAATCTGGAAGTTGTTGGCCCTATGCGTATAGAAGGTTCTGGAGGAGGAGTGAGGGCCCTCTGGCTTCTGTGTGGGCCTTCGCCTCTCTTGGCTTTTGTTGTAGCCTCTCTCTGGAACATTCCCCACTTTTGCCTCTTGTCCAGCTCTGGCTCATCCTCCAGACTGAGGCCAGGGCCCTCCCCGGTGGGCCTGGGAAGCCCTCGGAGCCCTCACGGCTGAGCTGTACGAACTCAGGGTCCTCTGGACCACCAGCTCCTCGGGGGCCAGGGCCTCCTCCCCGCCAGCCCCACCCCCAGACCCCAAGGGTCCCAGGACACTGCCGCCATCACACCAGCAACGTGGGTGTGTCTCGGCCTGGCTGCTCGCAGCCGTGAGGCCAGAAGACCTCCTTCATCGGACGGACAGGCTGGTAGCTGGCAAGTAAACCCTCTGGGCTCAGAAGTGTCTTCTGCTTCTATGGAAACGACCTTGTGACTCGAGCACGGTAAGTGGCTGCACCAGGCTCTGGGGGGTGAGCGCCTCCCACCGCAGCCTCATCAGGGCCGTTTGTCAGGCTGGCGAACTGGGCTCCCTGGTGACCGTGTAAGGCTCTTCCTTCCAGGGCACTTAAATCGCAGCTTGGTGCTTGCCCAAATATTTATACGTTTCACAGAAATGATTGATCTTTGGCTGCTTTACAATTGCATCATTGTTAATGGTGCTCTGTGAGGGCGAACTGCTGAACCAGAATCCTTGATCCGGGAACCTTTACAGGCTGCTTGGTGGTGTGACCACTGTCACCTCACTAGACTTCCCTCCATTCTCTGTGGTGAGAATATGGATCCCGATAAAGCATTTGCCCACCCATCCAATCATCTTTCCATCCACCCATCCACCCACTATCCATCTGTCCATCCATTTACTCATCCACCCACTATCCATCCGTCCATCCATCCACCCATCCATCTGCCCATCCACCACTATCCGTTTATCCATCCATCCATCCACCCATCCACCCATCTTATAAGCAGCTAGTCAATGTGCTTCATCTCTGGCCTTAATTGCATTAGTTCTGAAAAAGGAACAAAGATGCCCGGCTTACATGACTGTTATGAAGGTCGATCAAATGGTGTAAAGGTTGTATGTGCCTGGAGTGGAGCTCGGCCATGGTAGCAGGCAGGGCACTTATTTTTGGAGGTGTCCCCCCATGCTGGCATCCAGCCTGGTAGGTGAGAGCCAGGAAATGGATCAGTTTGTCTTGGCTTTGGCTCCTGGCCAGTGACCTTGGTAAGTCCTCCATCCTCTCTGAGCTTTGATTTCCTCACCAAGAAAAGAGGGCCAGTGACATCTCTTCAAGACTCGGTGAGGTATGTACGGTGCTGATCCCCGGGTCAGGCACATACAGATTCTTCTTCTTCTTCATCATCATCATCATCATCATCAATTTAACAGGAATTTATCGAGTGCTGTGAAAGGCTGAATTACATCTCCTCTAAATTTTGTAGGTTGCCGTCCCAACCCCCAGAACCTTGGTGCGACTGTGTTCGATGGGATTTCTAGAGAGCAGATTGAGTTAAAAGGAGGTCATTGGTTTGAGTCCTGACACAACAGGCCAGGGTCCTTCTATGGAGGGAACAGAAGGACACAGACACAACATGGGGGGGACCCCGAGTGGACATGGGGAGAAGACGCTGTCCACAGCCCAGCAGAGAAGAGACGGGACTCGGAAGGGATCAGCCCACCGACACACACCTTGACCTTGGACCTTCAGCAGCCCAGGCGATGGTGTGCGGGGTCGGGGGTCTGGCACCCTGGCTCGGCTAAGGACATCCTGGAGAATCTCTTCCCCACCCCCGGGGAGGGGGCTCCTCTTCATGGAAGAAAGAGGGTCATGTACAGATCGTCCGCTTTCCCCGAGCAGTCCTCACTCTGGGCCCCAGACAGTGCCACCGACCCAGCCCTGACCTAAGGTTTAACAAGCTGGCACAGCGACTCGGGGCGAGGTCTGACGGCGTCACTCGTGACCGTGCCCAGTGGGAGACCACCTGGCTCTGCCATTTCCTTGCTGGTGTCCCCGGGGCAGGTGTCCCCCCAGCCTGAGGTCACCGTCTGACCACAGGGGACGAGGTGCACATGGAACAGCATCAGGAGCATCTGCTCTGGGGACGCCGATGGAACGTCCACGTCCTGAAGGCTGCAGGGGCCGGAGCTGCCTCGTGCCCAGTACCCAAGGCTGGCCTGAGGAGGCTGCCTTGGAATTCCAGAAGCTTCTGCCAGCCCTGAGTCACATGCAGCTCAGTGTGGGAGCACAGCTCTGACCCTTCCACGTGGTGGGGATCTTGGAGGCAAAATTGTGTATTTTTGCTCAAAAAATGCTTCAAGTGTGAGCCTCGCCTTGTGGGAGCAGCTGCATGGACGGGACGCATGGTAATAACAGTAATGAGCCATTACAAGGCGCAGGGCGTGCCGTGTACTAACTCGTCTGAATCCTCTGCACGAGCCTGAACTAGCTGCCATCACTTTTCCTATTTTACAGATGAGGAAACAGAGGCACAGAGAGCTTCTGGCACCCAGGGCCACACCCCTGCCACTGGGGCCACACCCACTGCTCCCTGCAGCTCTTAGGATCTGTGTGTGTGTGGGGGGGCCTCCCCTTTGCCCCCCACCGCCTCGCGTGAGCGGCCTTGCTGTCTCCTCCCTGCCACAGCCACCTTGAAGGCCGGGGCCACAGAAGGACACAGGCCAGGCCTCTGGGTCTCAGCCTGGGAGGGGCTGCCCCGACCGCCACCGGCCACAGCAGACTTGGTGGCAGGAAGGCAACTGGGTAATGACCCACGAGATCTCCAAGATTGTGTGTGGCTTTGGCNCTTGTCCTTAAGAATCTTCTGGTGTTGGCCCAGGGAACCCCCGCTGGGACGAGGCGTCATGTCTTCTGAGGCTTCTGGTGAAGCCGGCATGAAACGGGCCCTCTTGGGGCGGGAATTCAGGAGCCAGGCCCAGCGCAGGGGAGTTTCCATCTGTGATGTGAGAGTCGGGGTGCCTGGGGGGACCCCAAGTATCGGTGTGAGTGTTTGGGCCAGCAGTGAGGAGCAGCCCCTGGGAGGATCCACTCAGGCTGCCCTGAGCCAGCCACCCCGGGGAAGGGCTCGCCCCAGCCCTGCGCTTTAGCGATCTGCCGGAAAGGAGCTGCAAGGGGCAATCCACGGCCTCAGGGTGCCAGACCCTCACTCCCACACTGTATCTTCTAGAAATGGCTCCCCCCACTTTGCATTATAAACATGAGCAGCCGGCTCACAAGAATAATGGATGGAGCCTGCACGGCAGCCATCTTACTATTAATGGACATGGCAGGATTTAAAGTGTTGTCTGCAAGCAGACCTACCGCCTTCATTACGGGTAATTTATTCTGGATTAGACCAGAGAACAGTTTATAAGGTTTAAAGACAGACACAGGTACTCACACACAGGCAAGTGTGCTCTTAATGCCCGTAAACATGCATATTTAAATGCCCTCCCTCTTGCTCAGGAGGGGAGGATACTCACCAGGAGCACACCTGAAACCCCAACCCAGTGGGCTGGTAGGCAGTGGGTGGGGCCTACTGGCTGCCGGGGGGAGGGGGGCAGCTGGTGTGGGGAAGGGGCTTGGGGGTGAGGTGCCGGGGTGATGGTATAGACATGGCCGGGTGTATACTCGTGGCTGGGAGTGCAGTGGTGCCTGGGGGTCTAGTGGTG
>NW_027531908.1:1287364-1318655 GCF_008692635.1 Crocuta crocuta | reverse complement strand
AGATGTGGCCGAGGGTGTAGACATGATTGGAGGTGTAGATGCGACTGGGGTGTAGATGTGACCAGGGATATAGACATGACCCGGGGTGTAGATGTGACTGGGAGTGTAGACATGACCGGGGATGCAGACATGACCAGGGGTGTAGACGTGACTGGTGTAGACGCGGCCTGGGGGAGTCCCCAGCAGGCTCTACTCACAGGCCCTGAGCTCAGTCACCCGTCGCCCTGGGCACTTTCCTGAGCTGCCAACAAACGCTGGTGATTTGGGCCTTTTCTTGGCAGTTAAGTGGGAGGCAATGCCCAGAGCGGGACCTGGAGGAATCAGGGCCTGAGGGGACTCGGGGGGAGGGGGGCTCTGAGCGAGCGCAGGGAGACGACAGCCTTCACCTCTCGATGGCAGTGTAGTGTTTGCAAGGCCCTCTGTCACTTTCGGCACGTTTACTGGACGCTGTAACTTCATAAGTTTACAAATGACTGGATCCCATCGCCTCCATGGAGCCCTGGCCTGGCTCGGAATGGCTGTGTGGCCTTGGGAAAGTTCCTTAACCTCTCTGGGCCTCCATTGCCTCCTCTGCAAAATGAGGATAATCATAACGCCTTCCTGTCTCTCAGCACGGTGAGGGGACTGAGCAACACACTGTGTGCGGCGTGCTTAGCACAGGGCCAGCCTGGGAGTCGGCGCCACCACCATCATGCCCCCTCTTATGTGCATGCTCTGTGCTTCCCGGCAAGGGCTCGAGGCTCAGAGAGGATGTGCTGTCCTGGGGTTCGGTCCCTTGGCCACCCTCCCACGCAGCCAGAGCCACCAGCCCACCTTTGCTGGTCCTCTCAGGGCTTGGCCCCTTCCGGAGAAGTCCATCCGGGCCTGCCCTCCGAGGCGGCTGGCCCTGTGCCCGTCCGGCGAGATCAGCTGGCGTCCGGGGACCCCACCTGAGGCGACACCTGGCGTGTGTGTGTCTGTGTGCACACGTCTGTGCATGCATGGAGGTAGCTGTGTGTGCCCGTATGCACACATGTGTGTGTGTGTGCACCGGCTCTCCTGGCCGTTCCAATCCAGCCAGGCCTGGCGGGGGGCTCGGGCCCCAGAGGCTCAGTGAGGGCTGCACAGGGCATCATTCGGGGCCTTGTGGTCAGAGAGAGCTGGTGAGAGTCCCCATGCGGGGAAACAGGGCCTCCCCGGTGGCTGCTGAGAGTCCCAGTTTCCGCCAGGCAGAGGTGACGCCTTTGCTGGTGCTTGTCTCCCGCGGCCACCCCTCCAGCCCAGATCCCTTCTTATTCCCAGGCCAGAAAGCCAGGGAAAAGGGCGGGTGGGCGCTGGCCCCTGGGGAGGGACAGGGAATTGGTTGCACGGAAAGACAGCACAAGCTCCTATAACCCAGAACGGCCCCTCCTCCTCCCTCGGCCCAGCCCCCCCGGATTTTGCTCCGGCCCCGCGGCCGGGCCCCCGGGCACAGTGGCCGCACCCTCGCAGGCTGTAGATATTTAGTCCGTAATTATCACACCAGGACTACACACTCGACACAAAGCACTGGAGTCGTCAGAACACAATCTTTTTACGGGGAGCAGATTGAAACTCCATCAGCCGCTGCCATCTATCACCAGTGCTGACAGCAACCACCGGAAAGAGAAAAACAAACATAAATAAGCTTTGTCCAACCGGGGTTTGCTGGAAGCCGCCCAGGTCCCTGGGGGCTCCCGACACCGGCGCTGATGCGGAGCGTGCTGATGGCCTCTGGCCCCCACAGCAGGCGGGAGGCAGCCCAGCCAGGAGCTGCCCCCTGGCCCCACCCTCCTGCCCGCCAGCACCCGAGGGCATGGGCCCTCGCTGCCTCTAGAGCCCAGTGGGGATGAGCAGATCCCCCTCAATGCACCCCCAGGTGGGGGCTGGGAGCAAGTGACCGATGGGGAGGGTCCAAGCTGCCTCCCAGTTTCTGTCTCCCCACCCCCTTGTCTCTGAAGAAAGCTCCTTCCCAGAGAGGTTACATCCCATTGTCCGATTAATAAGGCTCCAGTGCAGCTCCAGACGGGGGGGGGAGGCGCAGAGGACCAGGGGCCTGGAGGTGAGAGGTTAGCGGGGGCATCTACGTGGGTGAGCACCTTGTGGGAGCCGGTGGGGGCCCAGGGCTGGGTGAGCCAGGGGCTGCGGCCTGGAGGGTGGGGGCTGAGGCCCAGCCCCTCCTTGGGCCATGACTATTGCACTGGCGGTTAAGGATGTGTTTGCAGGCACCCGCAGCCTCTCGGCTGTCTGAGTGGGGACTCGAGAGTGCGGGAGCCATCACTGCCATCGCAATGACACCTGGCGTCCACCGCGTGGTCATCACCTGCCTCAGGGCCGCTGAACCCACATGAGGGGGCTGGGGGCCATGACGGCTGCTCTGGGACCCGCTGGGTGGCCGGTGTCAGAGCAGGGGTCAAGTCCTGAGCCCGTCCACTGCATCCCCGGAGAGACAGAGGTGACTATAATAGATTAGGAGTCGATCTAAATATCCATGCACACCTCAAAGCGTTTCTTTTGTTTTTACATCTAGTTGTTCCTGAAATTCTATTAACACCAAAACACCAGGAACAAACACAGGGTGGACTGTACTTTTTTTGTTTTCTGCTAACTGCATTTTTGAGCTATAATTCACCTTCCGTACAACTCATCCACTGAAGGTGTGCAATCTGTGGTTTGGCATCTCTACACCTGTACAACCACCAGAATGAGAATGTGTTCGTGACGGCGGACAGAGGCCTCCTTCCTGCCCCCGCGGCCCCGAGCAGCCACAGACCTCCTCTCTGTCCCTGGGGACCTGCCCGGCCCGCACGTTCCATATAATGGGGTCGCCAACTCTGAGGTCGCTGGTGCCCGGTGGGTTGACGCGGCCGTGTGTGGCTGCCCTATCCTTCTTTTGAAGGCCGAGTAATGTTCCATCTCGCGGACAGACCACGTGCTGCCTGTGCGACCGTCTAACGGGAGACGTCTGGGCTGACCCCACACTTTGGTCCATGCGAATGTGCTCCTTCCGTGAGCACACATGCTCGAGCTCGTGTGCGGACGTCTGTTTTCCCTCCTCCTAGACAGACACCAAGGAGCAGAGCTGCTAGAGCAAACGGTGACTCCGTGCCCGACATTGTGAGCACCCGCTGGACGGCCGTCCCCAGCGGCTGCACCATCTCCCATTCCCGCCAGCGAGGAGGGAGGGCGCTCACCTCCCCACACCCTTGCCTGCGCAGGCTGCCCGGTACTTGGATAATCGCCGGCCAGGCGGTCGTTCATTTGGACTCGATTTGCATTTTCCTGATGACTAACGATGCTTGTTAGTCATCTTTCCACGTGCTTGTTGGCCACTTGTGTGTCTTCTTCAGAGAAACGTTTCTTTGGGTCCTTTGTCCATTTTAAAGCTGGGTTATTTGTCTTTTTATTATAGTGTTACAAGTTCTCGATCAGATATGTGTCTGATTACCTTTGAAAACCGTATGTAGGCAAGAGAGGGTGTTGAGCACCAGGCTCTGAGCTCTGTGACCTCGGGGAATGGATCGTTTCCGTTCCCTATGGATGCTTCACATCTGTGCAACCCCAAGAAGCCCCTCTCCATCCCCACGGCCTCAGTGAGCACCGTCTCCCGCCTGGATTATTGTCTCTGCCCCCCGCCCCCATGCTTCTCACCCCCAGCACGGCCTGCCCTGACTCACCTCGCTGCCCTGTGACAAAGCCACCTGTCCCAAGGGCTCCCAGGGCTCCCCTCCTTCCCGACAGAGCCCACCTGTCCGGTGGCCCAGGCCTCCCCAAGCTGCAGCTATGCACTCGGGCCACACTGGCCCCGGGCCCCCAAAGCCCTTCCTCACTTAATCCCCAGCACCCACAAGGGGCAGGGGTCCTTCCCCACCCTGAGGTGAGGGAGCTGCACCCCCGAGATGCAGCCCAAGGTCACGTGGCCTGTGACAGAATTGGATTCAAATTCAAGTTGGACCCCAACCCACGGAGCGGCCTCAGGGAGGCCGCGGCCCGCTGCCTGTTGCCTCCGGCGGGCCCCAGAGAGCATTTAGCTCTGTTGGCAAGAAAATGACGGGCTAGGCGTTTATTTCTTCTCTCAGCCAGAGCAGCCCTGTGTCTGTCACAGCCGAGCAAATTTATATTAGCAGCTCGACTGGCAGACCCCACGCTGCACGCGAGCTTCCTCAGAGCCCCTTCTTGCACGGCTTTCTGCTGATTAATAAATTAAATTAAGCCCATCAATCCACCCGCAGCAGCCAGCCTCCTCCCTGCCCTCCTCATTAGATGCATCGCCAGCCTCTCGGATGCAGGGCGCCGCGGGCAGGGTGGGGGCCGGCCACCCGATGAGCGTTTAGGGCTGTAAGTGGGGTCCTGGGCCCGGCGTGTGCATCCTGCAGCAGCTGGTTCGAGGAGGGGACAGAGGCCCCGTGGGAGGGGTTCGGGCTTGTTGACGGGGATGTGGCTGTCGTGGGTGTGGCGCGGCTCACCTGTGCCTGTGGTTTGATGTTTCCTTTGGCTTCGGGGGTGGCTTGTCCCAGCCACAGTCCTGACAGTCACTGATCCCGTCTTTATTTAAAGATTTCTATGTTCATTCATCGTGGGTTTTTTGTTTTTGTTTTTGTTTTGTTTTTGGGTTTTTTTTTTTTTTTGCATTAACTTTGACTTAGAATGTGGTGAGTAGCATCTGTTGTGATGATTGCCTTCTTGGCTCTCCCTTAAGTTTTGTGCCCGAGGTGTGCCCCCTGCCCCTCTGCCCTGCCTCTGGGTGCTGCACATCCGGGGCCTGCGGTCACCTGGGGTGGCGGATGTGCCACGGAGGAGCCCTGCAGGGGGGCCACAGCCCGTGGGCAGAGGGAAGCGCCCAGGGGCTCAGGAGTGGGGGGAGGAAAGAGGAGGACCTGGTGGCAGTGGGGCACCGGGGCAGCTGGGTCTGCGCCCGGGCTTCCAGAGGGGCCCGCACGAGATGTGTCGCCGAGGCCCTGCTGGCTCAGGCTGGAGTCTGGGGGACGGAACACGGCCAGGGGTGTTGAGCGGGAACAGCACCTCACACGGGGGCGCAATAGCAGGTGGAACCACAGCCACGCCCTCGGGCCGGGGGGCAGGGAGGGCTCCGGCCCCAACGCGTCCGCTCCTCGGTGGGGCCGCCTCCTGTCCGTGGAAGCCACAGGTTCCCTGCACGCCAGGCGCTCGCACCGGCCACTGGCTGCAAGCGCCCGTTCTCACCCACCGCTTCCCGAGCGGCTGGCCGCCACAGTGCGCGACCCTGCGCCCTGGCAATGGCCTCCCTGACTCCCAGGGCTCCAGCTGGGCCCCTCCCCCACCCAGCCTGTGCACATGACCCCCTCCCTCCCTCCCCCTTGCAGCATGTACCACCAGTCTGGCTATTCCCTGGGTGGGGCTGAGCCATCCCTGAGCTTCCTGAGCCATGAAGTCACCTGTAAAGGCTCCAGCCTGGGTGGGACTGGCCCCCAGCAGCATCCGGCACGCCCCGGTGTCCACACGCTGCTAAGCCTGTCGCTTGGTCCTTAGCAAGTAATCTGTAGGGTGATCCTTTCTCTTGCGGGACTCGATTTTGTTTGGGAAAAGATATAGGGACAGAAATGGGTCAAATCCATGCAAGAAAGGTGTATTTGGAGAATCTTCCCTTCTGCCTGCCTCCGCCCTCCTGGGGACCCATCTCGGTGGCTGTGAGGGTGGAGTGAGGCGGGCGGAGTGAGGTGGCCCGTGTGGCAGCCCTTTCTCAGGCCAGCCCTGCCTAGCAGTCACGCCACAGTGGGGTTGGAAGCTTCCAGGAGCAAGGCAGCTTTTGCCCTTCCCGGTCTTCTCTCTGTACCTCCACCCCCTCCCTGCCTGCTCACCAAGAACTTTCCGGTTGGATGCAGAGCAGGTGCTCAGAAGCCTGAGCATCGAGAAGAAGCCGCAATGACCCCCCTCATCTCTGCTGTCACTGCCCCTCTGCCAATGGCCTGGTGACACTGGGCACGCGCCCCACACCTTTATCTCTAGCCCTTGCAGCACCAGACTGGCCCCAGCAAACAGTAGGAGTGAATGCAGGGGCGTCTGAGCCACGCGGACACCTCCCCACTGAGCCCCGTGCACCCCAGGGGGCCCCTGTGCACGACAGTGGGGTCTGCCTCAGCAGTTCCGGAGCAAGTGGAGCCCGTGTGCACCTGCCCCTCCGTCAGCTGTGCCCCAGCTGCTGGACGTCAGGGTTAGAGCCGGCACAGCCTGCCGAGCCCCTTCTGCCGCCAGTCGCACCTCTGCTTTCCCAACCTCCGTGCCAGAGCAGCACCCTCGCCTCCAAGCAGGAGGTTGTCACCCTCAGAGACCTGTCGCCCAGTGGGGGCTGGGAGGGAGCCCGGGGACTGCCCGAGTACCATCGGCCCTAACTCCCGGCTTCCCGAGGGCCCTGAGGCCGGCCCGGGGGGCTCCCACGGGTCCTTGGAGGGCTGGAGTCCTAGCCAACTGTACCCGCACACCCCCCCGCCCCCGGCTGCGGCTGTGGGGCTCCCAGACCTGAGAGCGCCCAGAGGAAGTGCGAGGCCGTGGCGCCTGTACCATCTCAAGGCCGCAGGGAGGAGGAGCCCTTTGGGGGCTGGGCCAAGTCCTCATTCTCCCCCAAGGGCCCTGGGACGGGCTGCCGGGGCCATGGGCCTGGGGTAGGGCTGAGCGGGGCTTGTAGCCGTGCCCTAGCTGGAGGTGCCCTGCACGGCGCTGTGGGGCGCAGGCTCAGTGTCCCCCCTTCAGAGGCCCACCTGTCCCCATGCGGTAGCCCGGGTATTTCTCACGTAGGCGGGCAGCAGGCATCTGTGGCAGGTGAGGCCCAGAGCACTGGCGCCAGGAGGTCACCGGGGAGGTGGGTCCCCGGATGGACCACCAGAACGAACAGAAGACGATACCCAAGCCCAGGCCCTGACTCCCAGCGCCCAGCCCTTGCCCCTTCCTGGCTGTGGGACTGGGCACCCCGGCTTCCTCCTCGCCTGCAGGTGACATTTGGGGGTGGTGAGGTAGGGAGGTCCTACAGCTGGCCCGAAGGGGCACCAGCCTGCGTCCCAGGTCACCTGCATGGGGAGGGTGGGGAAGGGGCGGGGGGGGTGGGAAGGGCTGCCTGCCAGGCCGCCTGCTCCTGCCTCTCCCTGTCTTTTCCTCTCCTGGTCTGTCTCTGATTGGCATTTTTTGATCCAGGAGCAGACGTTCTGTATGAAAACTTGTCGAGGCTCTGGATAAGATTGTCTGGGCCTGCTGTTTTCTCGGGGGGGAAATGCTGAATTATGAATCCAGCGTCTTCAATGGTTATGAGACTATTTGGGTTTTCTATTTATGGTGGAGTCAGGATTTGGAAGGTAATTTTTAATCTACGAATTTGTCCATTGCTCCCACGCTTTCAAACCTGTCGGCATAAAGCTCCTGTTTATTGACACCGTATCTTCTTACGTCTGCCACCAGCCACACACACGTACGTGATTATGTGTTCGTCTCAAGGATTTCTCAGTCTGATTCATGGCTTCTTTCATTCTTGATCGATATTTCCAGAGATTTGTCTATTTTATTATTAATTTTCCCCCACGAACTGGTTTTGGTCTTTTTAACGCTCTCAGGTGTAGGTTTTTCTGTTTCATTCACTATTCGATTCGAGCTACTTTGTTTTAGTCTGTTGTTCTTTAGCTACTCTTTCTGGTGGACGTGGCTTCGGCCTTTCCTCTTACTGGGACGATCTCTGGGCACCGGGCACGTCCATGCAGTGTTTTTATTACCTCTCGGCACGTTCCAATGTCTGGTTTCTGCGTTGAGCCACGCGTGGTTTAGATTTTCTCGATCGTTGGCCTTGGTTTCCCAGTGTTTCCCCTGATGGCTGGGTTGATCGGTGTGTCCTTGTCCCCATCCTGCAGGTCACCAGACCCTGGAAACGTTTCCTCCGTGCTGGAAAGAATGCGAGCTCCTGCCTCTGGGTGCCCGTGTCGGCCGCCACAGGGTCTTGCGGGTTAACCACGGTTTTCAAACCTGTGCCTCGTGACTGTCCGCATGGCGTCTGGTCTGCCTCAGTGTCCTCGCTGCGGGTGGAGGCATGATAACCCTGGTCCAGGTCACCGCCTCGGGATGAAAGGGCTTCCTGTGTCTGGTGGCGCCCGTGGCGGAAAGGACTGTCCGCACAGTGTGCAGCAGCTGTCACGGGGCCAGGACGCCTGCTGGCAGTGGAGGTGGGGGCGGGGTGTTGGTGTGCACGGCACTCGGCGGACAGCCTCCGGCAGAGCGAGTGAGGTGGAGGTGAGGGCTCCCTGCCCACCTTTCTCTGCTGACCCACTCTGGCCCCATGCATGCCGGGATGTTCCAGAATGTTCTCCCAGTGCTGCACTGTTGGAATGGTGTCCACTGAAATGCCAGGCAGGACCCTCGGAGAAGGATGAGGAAAAGCTGGGGTGAGGTCCGCTGGCGGAGGAGAGAGGGTGAGGGGGCTGCAGCCACGGGTGTCCACGTGGCCACGTGACCCAGCAAGCAGAGACACAGAGACGCATGATGTAGGAGGCCTTTTGTGCAAACGGCAAAGCTCGCAAGGCTGTGAGACCCGGCGTGTGTGGACCCGCATGCGTGTGGTGAAGCACAGAACCCACGGAGAAGAGACAGCGATGCCGGCCATCCCCCATTGTGGAGGCCCCACCACCCGCTGTCCCCACAGTGCGGTTTGCCGGGCAGGCGGCCTGGCCCGAAGGGCAGGGAGGCCTTGGGGTCTCACACAGACTCCCCGGCCTCCCGCCTCCTCTGGCTGCTGCCTTGATGGAGGGGCAGGGGGGCTGGCTGACTGCGGAAAAGCCTCTCTGCTTCTTCAAAGAGAAGACGTCTGTTTTTCGAGGGGCTCAAAATCCAAAAACACTCCGCATGTAAAAGCAAATCTTTGCAAAAGAATCAGGGGTCCCTATGGCTTCTCTGAGCACTGAATGATCAGTTTACGGGGTAAATGGTGGGAAAAGCTTCTAGCAGGTGAGTACGGAGAACAGGAGGGCAGAAGGGGCATCAGCCCAAGGCCAGCACGCCCAGCCCCGCCCTGAAAAGGCCCGGCTGCCCGGGAACCCCAAGTGCGGTGCGGAGGGGCGAGGGGAGCCCGGCTGCCTTGCCAGGGGCCGCCCGCCCGGCCGCCTCATCTGTCGGCGGCCTCTGGTGTGAAGTTCCCAGGGACAGACCTGCCCGCCAGGCACGAAAGCTACCAGCGGTAATTAAATGCCAAGTCGGAGAAAAGCCTCCGCCGGCCTCTGCACCTCCGGATGCATCTCGGCTCCTGGTGGCGGCCGCTGGGATGACCGGGAGGCTTGTCAGGCTTTCAGAGGAACCAGGTCTGACAGGGTGGGGGAGGGACACCGGGACTGACACCCGGGTAATCACCAGAAATGAGACTGTCTGCTCGCGTCTCTGCACCTCTGTGCTGGCGACATCGGCTATTTTTATGCAGGGCTGCGTCGTGCGGTTGACCCGCCAAGTCCCGGCTGAGAGCTGACTCCTCTGTGGGCCCTGCCCTGAGCCCCCCGGCCACGACTGCCCCTCTGCAGAGCCCAGGAATCCCGAAGTCTCCTTCCAGCCTATGGACCCCGACCTCGGAGGCTCCTGCACCATCGTGCACCTGATCTTCTCATTTGGCTCAGCAAACACAGCCCATCGTGCTCCTGACGGTTCCCCTCACCCTCCTCCCTCCCTGGGCGACCAGATTCATTCCCTGTATTACCAGAGAGAGGGAGAGACAGAGAGAGAGCTGGAGCTCCAAAATCCTCACCCCAGGCGCGCAGGGCTCCCCGCCAAGGCGCCTGGAGACCGCTGACCCCTGGCTACTTCCCTAGAGTCCCTCCCGCCAGGCAGCCGGGCCCCTGCATCCTGCTTGTCTGCTGGGGGCGCGGGGGCTCTGACCCCACACCTGGGCGGGGGCGGGAACCCCTGTCCTGCTCAGACAGGCCCTGGGCTCGGGGATGGGGTCCAAGGCCATTTGGTGGGGACAGGGTGGCAGGCGGTGGTGGGGAGGGAAGAACAGCCCCCTGGCCTCTCTCTGCCTCTCACTGGCTCAGACTGAGCGCACATTCATTTCTCGCCTCCCCAAGGGACAAGGGCTTCTGGATTTCAGTTTCTAGCTGCCAGCGAGGGTGGAGGGAGGCTTGTCTGGGTCTCTGGGCTTCAGGCAGAGCCTCCCCTCTGACAGCCTGCCGCCTGCTCCTGAGGCTGGGCCCCCGGCTAGCCCTTCCCTGCCCCATGTCCCTTCTCCCCAGAGACGCTTGACCCTGACCTTGCTGCTACCGAGACCTCTCAGGACAGGTGAGAGGTACCCTGCAGACAGAGGCTGGGATGCGCCCCCCTCCCCCAGGGGAGGGAGCCCAGGTCAGGGGTCCGCCCACAGNGAGGCCCGTCCCCAGCACCCTCCAGGGGCTGGTCTCGCTTGTGCGCTCCAGTCATAGGTCCTGCGGTTGGGGTGGAGGCCTGGGGCCTCCCTGGGACGGCCCACAGACTAGACTGACCCTGACTGACAGGAAAGCACGTACCCTTTATTTACATGACTCCAGGCAGCAAGCAGCGAAGCAGAGGCCGGAGTCCGGGCTGACGTAGCAGGGAGGAGCGACCCTTGGGCGTCCCCCAGACCCTTGGGCGTTTCCTGTGGGGGCCCTGGGGCCGTGAGGGTGTGCATGTAGCTGGAGGTCCCTGGCTGAAGGTGACGACCCTGTCCCTGGTGGCTGTGGAAGCCGGAAGCCAAGCAAACCTGTTTGGGGCTCCCCCTGGGGTGCTGAGTGTGGCTTCTGCCTCCCCGCTGCGGCCCCTATGGCAGGGGGGTGGCGGTGGTGGTGGGGTGCACCTCCCCCAGCTCCCGCACTGCCGACGCCCCCTTGAGCCCTCGGGAGGAGCCCAGGATTTGAGGCTGAGCTGCCCCTCCCCCTCCTGCTCATCAGTGCCCGGGGTGGGGAGTGGAAGGATTGGGCCCTTCCCCGAACAACCTCCTCTCCTGCTTCATCCGTCAAACAACCCTGGACAAATAGTCACCATGGCCTCCGAAGGGAAACAATCAATCTTTGGTGGAGTGTCCAGCCCAGACCTCAAACATCCAAGACTTTAGTCCCCGATTAGATACAGCCACAAGGTTTTGATGAGGCCACTAATTCAAAATCAGTCATTTCTGACCACGTGCCGTGCCTTTGTCCCCATCTGAGGGAGGCATACAGTCCAGGCGGGGACGCAGCGGCCGCCTTCCGCGCCCGAGGCTGCTCAGCGCTCAGTGGCTACTTGCTGGACGCCGCCGACACGCCCAGAGGGTGGGAAGCGGCCTGACAGGTCTGGAGTGGAGGAAGCTTGGGGCTTGCAGGTCACTGGCCCCACCTCCCCCGCCCCCGGCTGCCCACCCTATGTTTGGAAGCTTCTGGCACAGACCGTGTCTGTCCCGCCCTGAGCCGGTGCGGCCACACCGCACGACGCACCGTCAGGGGGGCGGGGATGCCTGGGCCCCTCTGGCCTCACCAGGCTCCCCACCACCCCTCAGGGTGTGACGCTGCCCACGCTGTGCTCCCCTCCTGCTGGGGCACACCCTGCTTTAGGGCTGTCGAGTAAACCTGGGCTGAGCACTCAGGACAGACCCTGGTGTGGACGCGAACTCACCCGCCCTCGGTAAATCCCTCAGAGCAGAATTGCCGGGTCCAGTGGTGACTCGGTGTGTAACTGGATTAGAAACCGCCAGCTGGTTCCCAAAGTGCTCGCTAGCGCAAATGAGAGTTCCGGCGCCTTCCCACGTGTGCTTGGAGCGGACAGACGGGCTTCAGCTGTACTCGTACCCGTGGTGTGGCCGGCCTCTCTCCCTGTGCGCGCTGCTCCGCAGTGGGAGCTGAGGATGGGCCGTCAGGCTCGGGGGAGGGGTGTCAGCACCCACACGCGTGTGCCTGGGGACCTGGTGTGACAGGTGGACAGCCGCCTGCTGTGCGTGCCATCTGTCTGCCTGCTTCCAGCCTCAGGCTTCCATCTCACAACGGGGCTCCTTCAGGCCAGCACTGCTCCAGGTGTGCGAGGCATCGCGTCCGACGGGGCAGAGACCTGGAGCTGCGGACGGGCACCCTGGGACCCGGGGTGGCCCCCAGCTCTGGACAGAGGGCACCCACTGAGAGGCCGATTGATTTCTCCATCCGAGCCCTGGCCTGAGCCGGCCCCCGTGTGGGTGAAGGCAAAGGTCTCTGCGTGGCTTGACCGTTGGCAGGGAGCCTCATGAACTTGGACAGGTCATGAGTGCACAGGAGGGTAGGGTCCCTCCACTTCAGAAAAGCAGACTGAACTGCTCCATTATCCCTGGGGCCTTGATTTGCCCTTCCTTAAAATGGGAATATCTCTGGTGGTCAGAGATGTGAATGAAGTTGCTATTCTCATGCATCATTGTTCTGTGACAGAATGGTGGGCTCTTTAGCGGGTGAATCATGTCAGCCAGGGCCAGCCAGGGGTGGTCCATGAGCCAGCCACTAAGTGCTAAGCCTTTAGGCAAAAAAACCCACAGACTGAAAATGTCTTAGAGCCACTTAACGGGATAATTTTGTCTGTTGACTCTGATAACAGAACATTGGGGCTTATGATTTGTGGTTGTTAAAAAAATGTTTCTGTATTTTTGAGAGAGAGACAGCGTGAGCAGGGGACGGACAGAGAGAGGGGGACAGAGGACCCGAAGCGGGCTGTGCGCTGTCAGCACAGGGCCCAGTGTGGGGCTCGAACCTGCAAACCGCAAGATCGTGACCTGAGCCAAAGTCAGACGCTCAACTGAAGGAGCCACCCAGGTGCACCAATTTGTGAGGTTTTGTTAATGATTTGTTTTTTTGGCTTCGTTTTTTCTGGTATCGGTCTGTGCCAATTTGGAAAAAACTACCACCAGTCTCTGCCGCAGTGGGTTTGGGAAGATGAAAACTACAAATAATAAATTTTCTCTTTGAGGAAGCAGTGTGGCTGCAATCGGGGCCGAGTGCAGCATGGGCGCCCACGGCCCACCCGCCATCGCGACGGACATTTGATGAGTGTGTGTCAAGGGCTCTAGAGAAGTGGCCATCCTTTGACGCAGTTTGCTGAGGTGAGGTCATAGGAGCCACCCCGGGGATGCCCAGCACCCACCCTCTGCGGTCCCACAGACCCGGGGCGTGGGCCCCCAACAGCGGCTAGTTCACACGGTGGGTCAGCAGGTGGCCGTCGGAAGTGCTGTGGGCACACGATCGCGAGGGGTATTCATGCGGAGGAGATGTTCCTCCTTCCGCGTACGTGTTCAACGAGTGTTTTCTCACGGCCTGCGTGGTGCCTGGCCAGTGTCTGGGAGACGGATGTGTTTCTGGAGGACGGCAGCCTTCGCCACGGCCCTACGGTGCGCAGGGAAACGCGGGCGCAGCACCTGGGCGTGGCGGGGCTCACGCTGGGGGCCGCGTGCCGGCTCCGTGTCTTCCCTCGCCTTCCCAGTGTGTCCCGTGACGTTCTGTGATGAATATATATGGCTCACAAAGTTAGATTTGGAAATGAATGCAATTTCGGAAGTCTCCACTTGCATATAAACAAGGGTGTGCGGCAGGAAGCCCCTCATCACTCCCCGGGGCCTGTCTCCAGGCCCCGCCCTGCCGACCCCGACGGGGCCCCCGGCTCCTCCGGCCCCTGCTCCCCAAGGCCCCGGGACATCCTCCCACCCGTCTGAGTGTCAGCTGTGCCCCCGGCCCTCCTCGGACCCCCGCCCAGGCGCCCCGCCCGTCAGCCCACTGGCCGTCCGGTCATCGCCGAGCGCCCGGCCTCCGTCGTCCTGGGTGTTGGTGACAGCCTCCCTGCCTCTATTCCTACCCCAGCCCTGCGGCACCGGTCCCCGCCTGGTACGCGGGGATAGCGCACCTTCCCGGAGGGGCCTGTGGCTGCGATCGGCTTAACCACATAGTCCGTCCCCCTCGGGATGCCCTGAGGACAATCCCCGCACAGTCCTTGTCACCGGGTCACCCCGCTTCGGCCAGGCCGCACATCACTGGGGCCCTCACTGAAGGGAACGGTGGTGCTGGCTTTCTCGCCGGCTCCTTCTTCGTGTAGCTGAGCCGTTCTGGGTGATTCGGCTCGNTGTGCCTGCCAGGCCCGCCACTCCCCAGGTTCAGGGCTTGCTGCCCCCGGCCCTGTAGGAGCTTTTTGGTCCCCCCCCCCCCACTGATGGCAGTTCCACGGGCCCCCGTGTGTCTCAGCCTCACTCTGGGCGCGTGAGCGACAGGCACAGGGCGTACGCTCGCCAGGGAGCTCTGTGGGAAGGGTGGGCGTTGGCACCAGCGAGCCCCTTCTCTGGCCGGCGCCCGGCCCAGCCCCGCGCCTCTGCCTCTCCTTGCCGCCCTGCCTGTCCCGGTGCCAAACATCTGACGTGCCCTTTTGGCAACAAAACCATCCAAGCCCGTCTCCGTGCGCTGCCTGCTCAAGGGCATAAACAGACCCTAAATGGCTTGTGTCTGCGAGTTGTAAAGCATCCCCTTTGCATCCCCCACCCCCGTGACCCCATGCACGTGCATGTCAGGGCAGGGGAAGGGGGCATTGTGTCCGGGGCTCTGCTGGGCCTCCCTCCTCCATCTCCTCGCCTCTAAAACTCGGCCAGATGCTGTTTCCATGGCAACCCTCTCTCCTCCGCAGCAGCGATGCTGGAGAACCGGTTTTTAGCTCCATCTTCCTGGAAGTCTGCCGGCACCGGCACCGGGGTGCTGTTTAGGAGGAAGCGGGGGCCGCAGGGCGGGCGGCCCTGCCCGAGGCTGCCTGCGAGGGTTTGGGAAGTTACCGCTGCTGTTGCGTTTCCATCTTGCTTCGCGCGGCGAGCAGCCGTCTCTGAGTGGTGGGGAGGCTCCCTCTGACCTCTGTGCTTCAGACACCTGCACGGTCCTGTTAGTGTCCAAGTCACACCTCAGGAGGCGCACGGAGAGGACCGGGTCCGGCCAGCTGCAATCAGAAGCAGAGGACTTTCAGGCGGGTGGGTCTCGGGCAGGTGAAGGGATCCTCTGCCTTCAGCCGTGTGACCTCAGGGAAGTCGCTCCACCTCTCTGAGCCCTGGCTTCCTCGTCTGTAACGTAGGGAGAGTAACAGTATCAACATCACACACTGAGGATTCGTCCTGGACAGTCGTGAGCACAGTGAGCGCCCAAGAGTCCCTAGCTGCCGCCCCCGCCCCCAACACCTCCCTTGTCATTTTTCAGAGGCCACACTGCTTCCCACCCTGGCAGCCAACCCAGATACAACCACCCTCCTTCCCCTCCCACAGGTGAGGCCCCTGAGGCTCAGAGAGGTCAAGACACTTGCTCAGAGGGGCACAGCAAGCCTTGGCAAGCAGACGTTCGAGCCGGAGCCTGTCTGACTTTGGGGTTCAGGCGGTCCTAGCGTGCCAGGCAGAGCCGAGGGAGGAAGCCGCGTCCTGCTGGCCGCTGCCACCCCTGGGTCCTCAAGACGGACTTCGGTATTTGTCTCCAAGGTGGTAGTTGGCTTTGTAAGCCATCGAGTTAGGTTAACATGGGGGAAGGGGTGCAAGGTGCCCGTGATGTTGGCAACTTCTTAGCTCTGGAAATATTATCTGCCAGTGAAGACAGTGGCTCTGCTGGCAGACAGACACCCCCCCCACCCCANCCAGCCAATGTTCCGCTCAAGGGTGTCCATCTCCGTGGTTCAGATGAGACAGGAAGCAGACCTTGTCCCTGCAGGATGCAACCTCCTGGGGCATCGGCCCCGCCCGGCCTCCCACAGAGGAGCCAGCCTTGAGCAGCTTCCCCATCATTACCGTGAGCCCCCCCCGCCCCCCGCCCCCAGGACAGCCCTGGCCCGGAGGAAGCAGCAGAGGCCGAATGCACTGGCTTTGCCCGCTTGCTGCCTGTACCACGGGGTCCCGGGCGCACATACTGGGGCTTCTCCAGTCGCTCACAAGCTGTCCTTGGCCTCACCTCCATCTCTCTGAGCGTGAGCCTCCTCATCAGTTACACAGGCAAGATGGTGGCCCTGACCTTGAGCACCATCGTCAGGGTCATATCAGATGGTCCCCTGCGTGCTCCCTCTTCGCCTCCTTTAAGGACATACACGCAGGATGTGGAGGCCATGGCATTGCCTGTGCTGGGTGGTGGTCTTTTGAAGATGTGCTACCCGCTGGCCACCGGACGTCCCTGTGAGCACAGAGGGCCCCGCCTTCCCATGTGCCCCAGACTCCTGGCTCCTTTCCAGGGAATCTTGTGCTGCTCACGAGAATTCTTCATCGGGCGGATAATTAGTGTGTTGTGCAATAATTGGGTTGTTATAATGATTTCTGTTGACCTTGAAATGTGGGTCAGCTGCACTTGTTTGTGATGTGGTGGACCCTCTGCTTTTCTGGAAACTGGCATGCAAAGCTGGTGTGCACATTTGATCTTACAGGAAGGAAGAAAAGGAAGGAAGGAGGGAAGGAAAGGAGGGTGGTAAGGAGGAAGGGAAGGAGGCGGGTGGGAGGGTGGAGAAAAGGCTGGCTGGGGGCGCCTGGGTGGCTTAGTCGGTTANGAGGTGTTTTCAGCCAACAGAGGGTGGAGGAGGAGAGCGTGGATGGCGACAGAGGAGCCCAGGGACTCGAGGCAATGGGACCCCACGCCTGTGCTCACCTGGGCGATTGCGGGTTTGCTGGCTGGCGCACCTGCAGGAATGAAGGCCTTCCCCCGCCTCCCTCCCCCTCCCCCTGGGGCTGCTTAACCCACGCTGCTTGCTGCTTGTTTTACTGTGAGATCAAGCGGCTCGGGTCCTGCCAGCACCCGACAGTGACGCTGCAGGGGTGTGGCGAGATGAGGTTGGGGGAGAGGTCAGGGGTCTGTGGTCCCTGGTGGCTGGGGTACCGGTTGGGTCTGGGGGGCAGGAGGAGCATGAGGGGCTGTGTGGGTTAACGAACCTTCCTTCACAAACGGACGCATGCCCCCCCCCCGCCCCCAGAGAGCGTCCACGCTCAGCACCATATAGATATTCATTTATTCACCCGCTAATTTGAGGGCCCACTGTGCCCCACGCACGTCTATGAAGTGAACAACTGAAGGACGAATGAGTGCTTGAGATACAAAGTCTGGCTCTGTCCTTCTCTCCACCCCCAGCTATCCGGACAAACCTGGGCCTCAGTTTTCCTTCTGTGAAGTAAGGGGTTTGGCGACCTCTGCGTTCCCCCTGCAGTGCCATTCTACTAGTGCCCAAAGAGCAAAATCCAAGGTGTTCCGGGTGGTTTCAATGTATGCTTCAGGTGGGCTGCTCAACCTCTCTGTGCCTCAGTTTCCCCCCTCTGTAAAACTGAGTCCATTACACTCCGTCCTCGTCATCTGGGCCCCGAGAAGACCAAAGCAGGCATCGGTCCTGGCACCCGGCACCGCTAAAGCCCCACGGCTGGTACTTACCGTTGTGATGAGCGACCTGGGGCTTGGACAATCCCCTGCTGCTCCCGTCATGGCCAGATGGACCTCAGATGGNTGTCACGGCTTTAAATATTTACGCGGGCGTGATGCAGCGCGGGCTCTGATGGCCTGGACTGGCACTCAGGCCACGGCGGCAGGCTTTCAAGCTCCATTTTAATATTTTGTTGGAAGAAAATTGACCCAGAGAGAAGGCTGAAGCTTTTAAGGCATTACGATGCCGTGGAGCTTGAACAGACACGGCAGGAATTTCACTCAAGAGGAAAAGGTGCTTGCTCCCCAAGCCTTCCCCTGGGCCTGTGCCCCCTGCCCCACCTCTGCAGCGGAGTGGGAGGGGGGAGGGGGGACCGTGGGCCTGTGATTTCATGACAGATGAGGGCTGTCTTGGGGGAACAAAGCCCTGGGCCGGGGGGAGGCTCTGCACCCCAGGTTTCCAGCAGGGGCTGCCGCGGGCTGGAGCTTTCCTGCTGACGTCCCGGCTGGTGAGGTGAGGCAGGGGTGGCCTGAGGTGACTCTGCTCTGCGGCGCCGGGAGAGCCGGGAGTGGGCTTCCTGGAAGAGAGGGCCCGGCTCTGAGGACGGTCCCCTGCCCACCTGTCTTTCACAGAAGGAGATAGGAGACCAGAGACAGCTTTTGGCTCGGGGTGGGGTGCCTGGAGATGCCTTGGCCTGTTGCTTATAAGTATGATAAGTGACATCACCCCCATTTCCCTATCTGTGGACGCGGCGATCAATGTCTACCCTCTCAGCCCCTCTGTAGGGTGAGGAGTCTGGAAGAGTTCAGAGCATAAGGCTGGGTGGACGGGATGGTGGGTCCTGGGTTTGCTTCCTCTCATGGTCCCGAGTGGGGACCATGTGTTTCATGGGAACAGTGTGTGTGTGGGGTGGGTACAAGGGTCACCTTGTAGCATCATCGAGATCCAGTGACATACCTCACGTGAAACGACGCATCCCTGGTGTGAAGACAGCACTCCCAAACGGGGACACCTACCTGCCTCCTGCCTGGCACCCCAGAGAGGCCACCAGGAAGTGGTGGGTGTGCCCACCATGCTCTCCGAGCCCGCTGGGACCAGAGCAAGAGCCGAGGACCTTCCTGGCCAGCAGCCCACTTCTGCCCCAGCAAGGACACGCCTGCTAATTGAGGATTCTAAAGAATCCCTGATCCTCCGGGTCAGCGCTGACCTTCGCTTAACAGATGATTTTTCAAGACATCGCAAAGCCATTAGGCCAACGAGTCTTCCAGGGTAAGAGCAAAAACAGCTTACAGAGCAAACATCCTTAGAAGCACTCACGGATGTCCAATTGAACCGCGGATTACTTAAGTGCTCACTTCGATAAATTCTTATCTCTTCATTAGGAAAGTTCTGGAGCTACACAGAGACCTTTGCAACCCATACAGGGGACAGGTGACACAGCACAAGGCCGGGTCACAAACCCAGATGCACTGGCAGCGTTTCTGTTAAGTGTCCTCCCTTCTAGAAGGGTCTGGACACGGCCAAGTTCCTGCTGGTCCCTTCGTCCTGAGCCCGCGCCCCCAGGGCCAATGCCGAGGCAGCCTGGCCGGTGACTCGGCAGCCCTGAGAGGGGCCCCCGCCCCAGCTCCACACCAGCAATGCCCCTGCTTCTATCTCTTATTAATAAGAGGCTGGCTTGGCCTGTAAGCCGACTGTACAGCCAGCTAATGTGTCCGCAGCTCAGAATTATTTATTGCCTGTGATGGCTCTGCCCAGGTTTTCAATACATAATTCATATTTTGGAGATTTCTTTTTTTTTTTTTTCCCTGAGCTCAGAGCTGGGAGGAACAAGAAGTCTGGAATCAAGGCCACGTGTGAGTGTCCCCAGCGCGGGGAGAATGGGGCCTTGGCTGGAGTTGTGGACTATCTACTGACAGATGGGATGGTGGTGCTGGCCGGGGAGCCCAGAGGGCCTGGGGGAACCTTCTGGAGCTCTGTGTCCCCGCCTCGGTCTCTTAGAAGAGGGACTCGGATCCCCAGCAGTGAGCTTCCTCTTCCTCATCCCCCTCAAATTTGGGGGCTGCTCTCCAGACGGCCCTCCGTGAGCAGATGAGCCAGGCCTGTGCAGTGGGGTGGTTTTCACCAGAGAGCAGGAGGAACGGGGGGTGGACTCAGAACTCCCTGCCTGCTCCCGGAGAGGAGGTCAGGACAGGGCGTGACCTCTGATTGTGGGAGATGTCCCCCGCTCTGGACCAGCTCTGCCCCAGGCCAGCTTTATGGGGGAAGGCTGTGCCTCACGGACCCCAGCGTGCCTCCTAAATCCATGGATTATAAAGCCATCTCTGTGGCCAAAATGCCCTGGAGAGCAAACGTAATAAGAAAGGAGGCTTTGAACAAAATTGCTAGCAAGAGATCAAGCAAACAGACTTTGGGAGGTTTTCTAGTAGCGGGCGGCGTGCGGCTTCCCTTCGGTGATGAAAGCGGCCGGGGTCCCAGCCAGCAGCTCAGGTCTGGGCCGTAAATACCGGCTTCTGTCATGTGCATTCATTCTCATAAAACCTCAGCCTCAGAAGGACAGCGGGAGCCACGATAGCTCAGCGAGGATGTGAGCACCGACGTTAGGGATGAAAAGGGCGCAGTCCCGGGCTGTGAAGGACCGGGCTGGGCAGGGAACAGAGTGCCCGGAATACAAAAGCGTCAGTGAAGCTCAGGGCCCGACGCAGATGCGTGCTGGGAGAGACCACATCGGATTCCAGCAAGACGTCTTAATCTGAGCTCATTGCTCTCCTGCAGACTAGAGGTGGGAGGTGGCGGGGCCACGGGAAATGGGAACACTCTTTAAGTGAGGGCATGTGTGTGCCTATGCTGGGGGAGCGTGTGCGTGCTGTGTGTTTACTGCATGTGTGTGTGCACAGGCGCATGTGTGCGCTGTACACATATGTGCACACCCGCAAGCATGTGCATGCTCTGTGTGCACACAGGTTCGAATGTATACTGTATGTGTGTGCACATGGGTGCATATGTACACTGTGTGTGTGTGCACAGGTGCACGTGTGCTCTGTACACATATGTGCACACCTGCAAGCATGTGCACGCTCTGTGTGCACACAGGTTCGAATGTATACTGTATGTGTGTGCACATGGGTGCATATGTACACTGCACATGTGTGTACACATGTGAGCACATTGCATTATGTGCATGCACTTGTGAGCGTGTATGCACTGATCTGTGCCTGTGCACATGTGAACATATATGTGCTTTATTGTGCACTGCACACATGAGCATATATGTATGCTGCATGTGCCTATGTGCGAGCATGTGTGCAGTTTGTGTGCACGTGTGAGCCTGTGTGTGTCCTGTTTGTGTTCGTGCAAGCACGTGTGCACTGTGTGTGCCTGTGCACACAGGGGCATGCGTGTGCCATGCGTGTGCACAGGCGTGGGTGTGGTGTATTTGCACGTGTGGCCGCGTGCGCATGCCTATGTGTGTAGGAGCACACGGGTGTGGCTGGCATGCGGTCGGCGGTTAGGCCGGTCCCCTGGGGACACCAACAGGGTGTCACAATCCACCAGGCACCCAAACTGTCAGCCAGTTATAGGCGGACTTTGGCTTCCTCACGGGAAATGCAGCCAGGGAGGTACTTCCCAGTGGAGTTGTGCCCGGCTGTCTATGCCAGCTCCCAGGCCAGGGACCGCCCGCCGGCCGGTGTGTGTCCAAGCCCTGAGGAGTCGCTCCTGGGTGTCCAGCCGTCCCTGGGCCGGAGCAGGCTTCCCGCCTCTGCACGGTTGATACTTGGGCTGGTAATTCTCTGTCATGGGACCAGTCCGTTAATCGCGGGATGTTTTGAACATCCCTGGCTTTGTGCCCTGGACATTAGCGGCACCTCTCCCGGTGCCACGGCCACAAATGCCTCCAGCCGTTGCCAAGTGCCCTCTGGTCTGGCTGTGCCCCCTGTTCTGCCTCAGGCCCTGGGTGCTAGTGGGGTCAGTCTTTAATCCGACAGGGGAACACAGACCACCGAGTGGCGCAGCTCCGTGCCCGGCTCAGCGTTGAGGCTTTGGGTAATCTGACAGCCAGCAAGGCCATGTCCTGCCTTTGGGGCTGAGGATGGAGCAGCACGCGCTTGCCCCTCCCCCTTCATTGCTTGGATGCCAATACTGTCCCCTCCTATTCCCCAGGGCCGGTGTTTGTGCCAGTCCTTCCTGTCCTTAGGGCCCGGTCAGCCAGCCGTGCCCTCCAGCCCAGCTCCGAGGCTGGGATCTGTGGGTGCCTTTGCTTACTCTGAGCCCCTCTCAAAGCCCCTGTAGCCTCTGACTTGGGTCCTCTGCCCCCGTGGAGGGGCTGCGCCTTTAGGGACAGTCATCGTAGGACCACTCGGACAGCTGTCACCAGAATTTGTCTAGTCTGGTCATCTGTCTGCTCTTAGAGCACCTGGATGCCCTCTGTTTCCCGGGGTCTCAGGGGGTCTTCAGGGTGCCTGCGGTGAGTCTTCCTGGTCACCACCCCCATGCCCTAGCCTCCTTTGGGCCGCCTGCCCCGGAAGTCCTTGCCGCCCCTGCCTGCACGGGTGACAGATGGTCACCTCTGGAAGGAGTGTGGATTCTCCGAAGGGTCTTCTGGCTGCTGTGCAGGGGTGGTACTGCGGGCCAGCCAGTGACCCAGCAGCCAGGGCTCCTATTGGACATGCCCCCCCCTCCCCAACGAAAATGCCGAGGGCATCGGGAGGCTGGCTCCCAGGCTGGCTGTGTGGAGTGGTAATACGGCCCCTGGGCTGAGCTAGCTCAGGGCTGGCGCCATGGTGCACACAGTCTTTTTTTTTTTTTAATTTAAAAAATTTTTATTTTTGAGGGAGAGAAACAGAGCGCCAGCACGGAAAGGGCAGAGAGAGAGGGAGACACAGAATCCGAAGCAGGCTCCAGGCTCTGAGCTGTCAGCACAGAGCCCGACGCGGGTCTTGAACTCCCGATCTGAGCCAACGCGGGTCTTGAACTCCCGATCTGAGCCAAAGTCGGCTGTTCGACTGACTGAGCCCCCCAGGCGCCCCAGGGTGCACACAGTCTTAATGGTCATGTCTTGACTGGGTTGATTCAAAGCAGAGAATAAGATGATGCATGAAGATGGCAAATCACCAATACAGCCATGGCAGGTAGAAGGATCTGGAGTGAGGATCTCTGTCCCTCATCAAGGCTGGAGCTACCCAGGGCTCAGGTGTCCGTGTGGCTGTGTGGTCAGGGCGCCCAGGGTCTGCCTCCACTGGGCCAATAGGCGCCTGGCTCCTCTTGGCCGCCCTGAGGAATCTCCAGAACCCTGCGGAGATGTGCAGGGCGGGTACTGAGCCCCTGCACTAATCAGGCAGCCCCGAGTCTGCTTTAGGGGAAGGTCAGGCTCCGCCGCCCTGCGAGATGTTCACCAGGAGAAACGCAGGCCCTGAATCCTAACACTTTGCTTCAGCACTAACTCTCCCCAGGGGATGGGTGAGTTGAGTGAAGTTAATTCAGTAATTAAAACCAAACGTTGCTTCATCAGAAAAGACTCGGTCCTTCGTGGCTGCTGAGCCCGGATTGAGGCCCCAGTGAAATATTCATTTCAGGGGCGTGGGGTCTGGGCCCCTAACGTGGGGAGCGGAGGACAGCAAGGCCTTACCTCAGACTGTTATTACCGAGTCCTCCACCGAGGGCCCTCTGAGTCTGTGCCAATCGGTCCCGAAGATCTGACAGGATCTCAGAAGAGGGTCCCTCAAGTCCCCTGCGCTGCGGTGCAGACACACCTGTCCCGTGGCAAGGTGCACCTCACGGCCTGGCTCGGGGGCTGTGGCCCACCAGCTCCTAACTGAGACACGGACTCCCTAGTCTGGCCACCCAGCTCTGACTCTGGCTAAGAAAATTCCGAAAGGGTAATTGGAGGAGCCCTGGCCGTGATCAGGCCACACACAGAGGAACCATCAGCCGCACTTAAAACCCTCTTGGAATTGGCATGCTATCACCCAAAGTCAAATCCATTTTTCCTGAATTAGACTGAGCTGTGATTACGCCATGTCTCCTTGGACCATTATCATCGCTGGGGCGCGGGCGGGCGCCTCGCCAACTGTGTCTAATTAACCATCACAATGGTCCCGGTGGACCGGGTGGGCTGAGCCCAGAGGAGGCATCTGTGGGGGTGGGGGTGGGGGTGCCAGGATGGAAGGAGGCCCTGGAAACAGCCCTCCACCTGCGGGGGGGGAGGGGGCATGAATAATTCACACACTGCCTCCACAGGTGAATGCGGCCTCTGGGGTGTCAGCAGTTGGGGGAGATCTGAAAGGCCCCAGGCTGGGGCCCCCTCTGGTGGGTCTGCTGCTTCCTCTCCACATCTCTGAACAGCAGGCCTCTCTGTAATAAATGCCATTTTTCGAGTCTGGGAGGCCACGACAGACAACACAAGAGACCGAGCTCGGAGAGCTGTAACGTGCGGGCAAAATGTCAGTTCCTCCGTTTGCTGAAGGCTGAGCCTGGTGGGGGTGGGGAGGGGGGAGCAGAAAAGGCAAGAGACCAGGCCACCCTCCGCTGTGAGGCTGGGAACGCGTGTGTGGCTTGTGGGACCCTGGTCGCTGTGTCCACAGAGGGGGCGTCCCAGGGTCCTGAAGCTTCTTCCCCAGGCTAGGTGGGCGGGAGAGCGACCATCGGGCAGCTGGAAGGGGCTGCCCAGAGGCATTGCTGACTCTGTATCTTCCAAGGTCATGGTCACCTTCCCAGCGGGAAGCCCTCACTCAGACCACACCCCACCAGGGCTGGGTGGAGTCCCGGTTTATGAGGGGCCAGGGAATCCCTGACCCTCACGTAGGTCTGTTTTTGGTAAGCTGGGGCCGTTCGGATTGCAAGAGAGTGGCTGGGAGAACGGAATCNGGGGGGTGGGGGGGGGGGGCTGGGTCAGGGCAGGGCAGGGCTAGTGCACCGGGGGCCTGGGTCACAGCAGGGTCAGTGCACCGGGGGGCCCAGGTGAAGTGCACAGCAAGTTCAGAAGAAGAGAGAGAATTCCAACCAGGAGAGACTTCCAGGAGGAGGTGGCCCAGATGGTAGGTGGGATTGAGAGGTGCACTAAAGGGGAAAGAAGGAAGACCGGAGGCTCTCCAGGGAGCATGCGGGGCGTGGCTGGACCTCTGCCCCGTCGGGGTGGCCCTGGAGTCCTGGCTCTGAGCAGGGGGGGCTCTTCCCCGCCTGTGCTCCATGTTTCCTCAGCAGGAAATGCCTCCTTTCCAGGCAGGTCCCTCCTGGGGACCGTGGGATCAGGACGTGCGTACATACGTGTGCACGTGTGTATGTGCTGCACGCATCGGCCTCGCCGGCCCGAGGGCCTCAGCAGCCGCCTCCTAGACGCGGGGATGGGAGGCAGCCACGGGGAGAAGCCTGTCTGGCGTAGGATGAGCGTCCACGAGCTGAGTGGGTGTTTTCACCGCCAGTGAGAAGCTGAGCCCCAGCCCGACCGCCCGCCGGCGACCTCCCGGTTGGTGAGGCTCGTCCTCCACATCGCATCGCATCCCTGCTGATGGGTGAGACTTAGGTCTGTGCACGTTTGGACCCCCTGGAGATGCTCGGGCCCTTGGCGGGCCTTTCCTGTTTCCCCTCGCCGTGGCTGGAGAGGTGGCCGGTGGCCCAGGAAGGGAGGGTCCGGCCTGCTCGGACGCACCGCAGGCCCGTCGGGGAAGGGGATGAGCTTCAGGAGTGGGGGGTGGGGGGCTGTAACAAAGGACCACAGAGACGTGCCCCCGCCCAGTTCTGGGGGGGTGAAGTCCCTGGTGGAGATCTGGGCAGGGTCTGTCTCCCCCATTAGAAGGGAGTGTGTCTTCGCCCGCCCCCGCGGCCCCGGCGCCCCGGGGTTACCTGCACACCTGGATTCCCTCCTCCTGGAACGTGGCTGTCTACTTCCTTTCCCACGGAGGCACCCCTGAGGGTGGGGAGGACATGGAGGCTGCCCAGGCCCGTGGCGGGGGAGGGCACAGGGGGTGCCCGAGGAGAGCCCGGCCTCTCTCTCTGGCAGCAGGGCCTTGGGCAACCCGGAGAGAGACCCTCTGCCATGGGCCACAGGGCCGGGGGCCCGGAAGATGCTGGCATGCAGGTGTCACTGGCAGTGTCCCCAGGGGCAGCAGCTTGGCTCCCTGGGCTCCTTCCAAGGGTCTCTGCCAGCTCCTCTTTGTCTGGGGCACCCCCATTCTCACCCTCGTCAGGCCCACGCCAGGGACTGAGCAGAGAGACCTCGCTGTGGGGCTCACCCCCAGGGAGGGTCCATGGGTGCAGCAGCCCAGGACAATCAAATCCCCAAAAGGGTAATTTAATCTGGGAAAATGAGCTCCTAATGATTTAGGGCTTCATGAGTGACTGATTGGATGAACAATTTGCTCCATTGTTTTCAGGACGGGGAGGGGGGCTGCTTTCGCAGGGAGGCTGACAGACGACGCGCTGGACACCCACCCGGGGCTCCAGGGTACGCACCCCACACAGGCTCTGTGCTAGGGAGATGACGCAGACACACGCAGGAGCCCGGCGCACGTGTGCTGGGAACAGGCTTCGGGCCGCTCACCCTGCCGGTCTTGTCTTCCTCTAACTAAGCTGTTTATTTCGAGATCATAGAAGATTCACGAATGGTTGTGGGGACCATGAGGAGAGGCCCCCGCACCCTTCACCTGTCACCCACCATTGGAGGACGTGGATGTGCTGGGACCAGAACATTATCTCACCCAAGGGGCCCCCCAGCCCCTGCCCTGCTGCCGCCTAGCCCCGCCCCTTCTCCATCGAGGTGCGTCCCTCAAGGAGGTGGTGTGCACAGGGTCATCAGCGTGTGATTTTCAGGACCGGCCTTTTTTCATTCCGGGTAATTCTCTGGAGATTTCTCCAAACTAGTGTGTCCGGGTCGTTGGGTCCTTTCTGTCGCTGAGTGGTCTTCCTGGTCTGGGTGGACCGCGGTCTGTTTGAGTGCTGCCCCAGAGGGACAGTCAGGTCACTGCAGGTTTGGGGGGATTACAGAGAAAGCTGCGCGAACGCTTGCGCACAGGGTTTTGCGTGCACCCTCGTTTCTGTTTCTCTGCCGTGAGTGTGCAGGAGCGTGATTGCGGGACCGTGTTGTGGATGCACGTTCAGGTTCTAGAGAGGCTGCCAGCTTGTTGTCCGGGGCGCCCGAAAGGTCTGCGTGATCCGGCATCTCCGCAGCCTCTCCAGCATTCGCGGTTGCCACGGCTTTTGCTTTAGCCGTTTGGATAAGCCTGAGAGCCCTCCTCCTCAGCTCCATTCCTCAAGGCCTCAGTTTCCTCCACTGTGAAATGGTGAGATTCCTCACCCTGACTAGCTCAGAGCTTTCCCTGAAAGCCACCAAGGCTGCGAGGAGGCGGATGCTTGGTACAAACACTGCCTCCACCAGGATTCTGTCCCCGATTCCGTGCAGGCAGGGAGTTCAGCCTGGCTGTGGGGGAAGGACTCTCGGAGGTGTGATATGACAGGGACAAGACTGTCACGGAGAAGACAGCTCAGGACCGGGGGGCAAGAGGGTGCGGGGTGTGCAGAGGCTCCGAGGGGCGCCCGCCTGGCCCTCGGGGGACGGAGAGAAGCTCAGTGAGGCCGGTCCTCAGAGAGGAGGTGGCTGCACCATGGGCGGGGGAGGCAATGGGGAGGCAGTGGACAGATCTGGGCTATGTGTTGGAGCAGACGGGGCGCCTGAGGCTGGGATGGGGTGCAGTGAGTGGGGGGACGGAGAGCCCCCCCGCCGCATGAATGGTGGACCCATTTACCAGAGGAGCGGAAGACCGGAAGGAGCAAGTCATGGGGTGGGGGTTGGGAGTTCTGTGTCAGCTTCCACGAGCCGGCGGCCCCCACGCTGGTTCCCCTCCTCCCCAGGTGAAATCCCAGAACTACGTTTCCCAGACTCCTTTGCAGCTCAGATGTGGCCATGTGACCTGGCTTGGCCAATCAGCAGCGTGCATAAAAGCCAGGGCAGGGGGGAGACCAGGAGGCTCCGGGAGGCAGGTGCTGCTGACGGTGCCGTCACAGTGCGGGGTGGCTTCGTGGGGCTCCTGCCCCCACTTCCCAGCCTGATGAGTGAGGAGCAGCAGGGGGCTGCGGCAGGGATTTCTGCTAGACCCCCCAGCGCGGGGGTGGAAATGGCTGGGGCTACGGCTCCTGCTGGCGGCACCCACGCCTGATTGTCCCGCCTTCCTGAATCCGTCCCTGGTGCCGACACTGGCCCACAGGGCCTGTCCCTCCGCTGAGAACAGTGCCCCACATAGCTTCCCGCATAGCTGTGTCCAAGACCCCTGGGCGCCTGGCTGGGACCTGGGTGCTGCCCGAGGCTGTTGGCTCCTTCCGGAAGGCTGGCCGCTCACTCCCAACAGCGGCTCTGCCTGTGAGGCTGGGCAGGCCCGTCCCACGGAGGGTCGGGGCCCACAGCCAGGTGTTGATGCCAGCGAGGTGGGTGGGCATTTATGGCCGGGGTGTAGCAGAGCCTCGGTCAGGGACAGTCCCTGTGAAGTTCCTGAGTGAGTGTAGTTTGGTTCCATCAGCAAAGTGGAGAGGCCGTCGCCCTCCTCCCAGCAAGGAGGAATCCGGGAGCCCTCGGTAAACCTGTGGGCCAGGCAGAGGAAGCTGGTGGCGGGTTGTGAGGGCATTGTCCTTGCCGCAGGGAAGACAAGCCAGCCGCAGACCCCATCCAGCAACCCTCCCACCCCCGACCCCTGCCCTCCGCCCCAGGCCACTGCCCTGCTTTCTGGGCCTGGACCACAGGCTCGATCCTACCCCGGGGGGGTTGGGAGGGGGTTCCTTCAGTCCTGAGGGCCTCAGTCTGCCTGTCTGAAGAGCCATGACACTGTTGACAGCTTCTCGTTTGACTCACGGGCCTGTGGGCTCCAAATGGGAGTCTTTGAAGTGTGTGGGGGGCACCCGGTAAGCGCTCTCTGAGCACATGGCCCTGTACCCCCGCCACCCCCACCAGGCTGCTGCGTTTCAGGGCATCTGTCTGTCAGGCTGCTGGTAGGAGGTGGGGGGAGGTCTGAACCAGCCCCCGCCGTCTGGTTTCTGCTGGGCTGCATTGCCTGGTCGAGGGAGAGCTAGAACATTCAGCTAGCCTGGTGCAGGCTTTGGCTTCTCAGCTTCCCCTTCCTGTCGACCTGGAACTGGATGTGGCCGGGGGTCACATGGCCCTGCCTGGGAACTGGGTGCCTCTCTCCAGCCCGCCCTGCTTCCTGGAGCTTAGGTTGGGGGTCCTGGGCCCGCCCTGCTTCCTGGAGCTTAGGTTGGGGTCTCCAGGACACCCCAGGCTGCTGGGTGGGCTCTCTTGTAGCTGCCGGGACCCTGAGCCTTTGTCGCACCGCCCTGTGCAGATTTGCATGGGCTTCGTGGCTGCCCCAGCCCAGCACAGCCACCCCAGGGACTGGTAAAGCTACAGAGACAACCCCACCTGTCATGGTCTGAACATGCCCCCCAAAGTCACATGTTGACACCTAACCCCTAATATGATGGAGTCACAAGGTGGGGCCTTTGAGAGGTGATTAGGCCATGGGGGTGGGGCCCCCACGAACGAGATCGATGTCCTTAGAGGAATTGGCCTGGGAGCTTGCTCCCTCCTTAGCCGCCGCCTGAGGTCATGGGAAGTCGGCTACCCGCAGTGGGAAGCCTGACCTTGCCGGCACCTTGATCTCAGACCCCCCCTCCACGTCCAGAACTCAGGAAGTAACTATCTGTTGTTGATAAGCACTTGGTTTGTGGTATTTTGTCCCAGCCGCCCAGCAGAAGATGCCCTGGTGACTGTCCTCGCAGGGCTGGACACAAAACTCCCTCCCGCGGCTCCTCCCGATGGGACCTGACAGAAACACATGGGGTTTCCTCAGGGCAGCGGGGCCTGGACTGTGCCCCGAACGTGTCCTGCATCTCCCTGGTGCTTCTGACCTGCTGCCCTCCCAGACTTCTGGAGACCTCTCCCCCAGGGATGCCTGCGGGTGTGTGAACAGCCCATTTCAGGTGGGCCTGAGGCAGGGGCACCGAGTGCCAGCAGGGAGGGTGGGGGATGGGCTTTCTGGAGGTTCAGGGAGCAATGAGTGCCTCGACCTGACCAGTACCAACTTTGACAAGGACTCTGGGCGCAGGCGGTCACCAGATGGGGCACAAGGCGTTGCGGTTTCCAAGGACTGGGTCCCATGCAGGAAGTAGCAGCTTTGTGGACGGTTCGTGGTCAAGGACCAGGCTCTGGAGCTGCCGCCAGTTTGCACGCTGGCTCTGCTGCTTCCCGGCCACGCAGCCCTGGGAAGGGCCGTACCTCCCTGCATCTCGTTTTCTGCACCTGCAAAATGGGGGTGACGGCCATGTCCTTCCTGTGGGCAGGGTGGAGAGGGGAAGAGGAGCCTCCCGTATAAGGAGGGCGCTCAGGAGCTCTTGACAGTGATGTTTATTCCTTTGTCTCTAATGTTAGTGACTTCAGGCTGTGATGCCACCCACTTTCCCTCTGGGACCCACGGTCCCCATGGGTCTCAGGACAGTGCAGCCCACAGTGCTGGCGGCCTGGACGCAGCCTGCAGGCGCCGAGGCCACTGATCACACTTTGCTTCTGCGGTGTAGGCGGCGAGAGCCGGGATGCGTGTTGCTTCCGAAACTGCCCAGGGCGGTGCCGGGATTGGGGCCAGGTGAAGCAAGGGGACCCTACCCAACGTCACAGAGCTTTGCCTCCAGGGTCAAGGCTGTGTGGCTGACCCCGCCACTGCAGACATTCTCACGAGCGCCTGCCCTGCTGTCCTGGGCCGCGGCCTGAGCCACCTGGTCATTCCGACCTGAAAGTGCGACGAATGGCAGACGCTCTGCCCGTGTCCCCTGGTGCTGGTCCCTCTCATCTCCCTGAAGCCCCTGTTCACAGGCTGGGGCTTGGCTGTGCCCCCTCCTCCAGCCACGGGTCTCGACAACAGCCTTTCGGCTCTCGGAGCCCCCTGGCTGCTCCGTCCTCAGACGTGTTTTGCTCCGCCTCCAGCCTCGGTCGTGCCGCCCGCACTGGCTGGGAGCCTCTGCGAAGCCAAGTTCCTGGCCCTTGTTGCGACGCCGGCCCTGAGGGACTGAATCAAAGGCGTGGCTTCAGCAGAGGGAGAGTGGGAGAGGCGGCTAATGAGCGGCTGTGCACATCCCAAGTCCTGGGGGTTAATTCCCAAAGAGCCAGATCAGAAACATGCCTAAAAGCCCAGTTTGATACATTTCCAGGACGCCAACCCCGAGCGGAGCAAGGAGAGCTTGAAAGGAGGCGGAGTGATTGATGTGTCCCTGTTTGTTTTCACTGCAGCTGTGGCTGGGACGCGGCTGGGACGTGGTTGGGATGCAGCTGGAGATGTGACTGGGAGGTGGCTGGGATGTGACTGGGACAGCCTTTGAAGACCTGTCTCCCTTCCAATCTTCATCCTCAGTCTGTCCGCCTTCATCTTCACCCGACTCCCTGGGTCGCTGACCCCCGAATTCCAGGATGCGTGAACTCAGCAAGGTCATCCTTCACATCAATGTCCACCCGAATCCACATCCCAGGAGCCCGGGGAGCCGACCCCCCGCATGGCCTGGCTGGACTGCCAGGAGGGGTGGAAACAGGCTGCCCACCGTGGACTCGGGGCTGTAGCAGAGGGCAGCGGTCGCGGCGGGGACGGTGTAGTGATGCTGGCACGGCCCCTGGCCCAGGCACTCCTTGGGAGCGGCGGGAGGTACTGATGCCGTCGGAGCCCCTGGGGTTCAGTCTCCAAGCCCCCCCAGAGAAACCGGGTCCAGCAGGACAGAAAACCTTTCAGGATACTGGAGGCCTCTCCACCTCCCGAGAGCCGTCCTCACTTCCCGCTTTCTGGTGTCTGCGTCCCTGCAGACCTGTGCTCTCCCTCCGGGACGCCTTTGAACCAAAACAAACAAGCCGGCTTCTCGCTGGCCCCGAGCCCCGGCGTTCTGTCCTTGTTAATATTCTTCCCCTTCCGCGAAGTCTGTTGCAGAAAGGAGAAACAACACGCAACGACACAAA
>NW_027531908.1:1282919-1287204 GCF_008692635.1 Crocuta crocuta | reverse complement strand
TGTGCCCCCCGCCTCCGCCCCCCCCTTCCTCTCTCTCTTCTCTTGCCCCTGCAGACAAGGCCACTCCCAATCCTGCTCTCCTTTCTGGTCGCCTCTCAGAGTCCAGGCCGGTACTCACGGGCCAGCGGTGGGGCTGCCTGTCCCTACTAGGGGTGGGGGGCTAAGGCAGCAGCCCAGGCTCCAGGGGCCCCATCCCCGGCCTCACCATCTGTCCATGGAGGGTGAGCAGAGGGAAGGAGAGAGCGGGGAGGCTCGCAGCCAGGCCTGCCCACCCCCACCTGGTCTTTCTAGAGGGCCCCCCAGGTCTTCACCTGGAGAAGATGCAGCCCACACACCGCTGGGCCGTGCCACTGAGGGGCTGCCCTGNGGCTCCCCCTCCCCATCAGCCACCTCCCCTGCTGCACTCTCCCCTCCAGATGGTCCCCTGGGTCTGCTGTCCCCAAAGCACAGCGTTTCCCAGCCCGTCAGCTGGTGTCACTGCTGCAATGAGCTCACCCAAGGCGTGTTTACTTAGCTGCTTATTTATTTATCCGGAAAGACAGACCGGCAGCAGGGGCTTCTCGGCCCTCCTGGCTGCCACAGGATGGCGAGGACAGATGCTTTGTCCCTGCTCCAAGGACCCAGCAAAGCCCCGCCTTGCTGTGGACCTGGGCAAGCCCCGCCCTGTGTCTGTCCTCAGTTTCCCCTGATGCAAGCTGAGGGGGTGGGGCTAACTGAACTCCTCAGACCTCCTCATCCTGATCTGACAGTTTGGTGAGCAGCTGCTCTGTGCCCAGCCCTTCAGGTGTTCAGGGGGTGAGCCCTGTGTGGGCTGATAGTGTCCCCCAGTCATGTCCATCTGGAGTCTGGAAAGTGACCTTATTTGGCCACAGCATCTTTGAAGAAGAGGGGAGGTTGTCCTGGATCAGGGCAGGCCCTGCATCCAGAGACCTGAGTCTTTGTAAGAAGGTAAGAGGCACAGACACAGAGCGACAGGCCATGACGACAGAGATAGAGATTGCAGGCAGGCGGCCACTGGCCCAGGAGCTGGAAGAGACAGGAAAACTCCTCCCCAGGAGCCTCCGGAGGGAGGCCCTGCGAACACTGTGAACTCCAAACCACAGGGAGCCCCTCTCCCCCGTCACGGCAGAGGGGCCCCGCTGCAGATGGCTAGTGAGCAGAAGCGTCCCCCAACCCCGCTGGGTGTCTGGACAGGCTCCCTCGAGGGGGCCACTTTGTCACAGCTGCTCGGTCCCACACCATGAGTGTGTATCGTTATCCCGTGAAGCGGAAGGTTGCATGTTCTGGCGCCGGCGGAGGGGCGGAGGAGACAGGGAGCTGCTCCTCAGCTAATTCACACCTCTGAGCAAGTGGCTTTTGAGGCTGCCTGCCTGGGCCACATCCCAGCACCTTCTCTGAGAGTCTGCTGAACAGTGACTCCATGTTGGGCAGGGGTGAGGGCAAGGGGCAACGGGAGGGCAATGGCTCTGGGGGACATGGCAGCCAGCCAGGGTGAGAGCAGTGAGGGACAGCAAGCACACAGTGTGAGGGGCACACCACGTGGTGATGCCAAGCGGGTGCCCGGGAGGCGACGCCCGGTCTCCCCAGGAACGCACACACCTGCACTTCCTGGGGCCCGGGTCTTCCTCCTGGCAGGTCTGTCCTGGGGCTTCCACACCTCTTCTGCCACCCCCAACCTCTCCGTGTGGCTGTGGCAGGGACCCGTGGACACACTCTTCCCTGAAGGCACAGCCCGGCCCGGCCATACTAGTCCACAGTCACAGAAACACCTGTGTGCAGATCGGGAGCCGTGGACCTGGGCTGACTGGGCCCGGGACTCACAGATCATTCGTTTCCTCTCTCATCAGACACTTGGTGAGGACCCTCCATGGGTTTGTGCTGAATCCTGGGACACGGCTCCCGCCCTGAGTTAAGGGACATCTATCTAGACCCGTGAAAGGTCAAGCGTGGTTGGGGGTGGGGTGTCTGCCTCCACCCTCGTGTCTGGGACACACCTCGTGGGCTGAGGCGGAGGGATGGTTGGTGAAGGGCGTGAGGTGTGCAGAGGCCCAGAGGTGCTGAGGGGCAGGTGGTGGTGTGTGTGCAGCAGCTGGAGGGAGGGGACGCCAGGCCAGGACCCCCAGGCAGCAGGTATCCCTGGAGGTGGAGCTAAGGGGTCCGTTTTGCCCTGAGCAGATGAGGGGTTCCGGCAGCAGAGGCTCCCCTAAGAGTGTGCTTGACTGCCCCGTGAGGACAGACTGGGGGCAAGACAGGTGTGGTGGCGAGGCAGGAGTCCTCCAGGCAGAAAGGGTTGACAAGGGCTGGGAGAGTGGAGGGCCCTCCGAGCACCAGGGCTTGGAGCTGGGGGCGGGGCGGGGGGTGGAGCAGTTGGGTGGGTGGTGAGCAGGTGAGAGCACACGGGAGGGGTGTGAGGGGAGATAGACGGTGCCTCCCCAAGTCCTGCTGGGGTGACCTGCTGTGCTCCCCCAGCCCCCAGCCTGCACCAAGAGCTTGGCATCACCGCGGCCGAGACAGATCCGAGCACCACCATGGGCTGCAAGCTCCCGCCCGAGGGAAACATCTCCGCTGGGTGTCCCCATCACGGGGTCCGCCTGTGCCTGCGGAGGGGGCATTCTGCACACAAGGAGCCTGCGGTCAAAGGCGTTAAAGCACCCGGCCTCCCTGGCAGCAGGTGACAGCCTCTCCCAGCGATTGCTACCTTCCAGAAATGCCCCCGAATGTAGCTCAGTGCAGGTTTTGCATGGCCAGCCGCGGTCTTGCGATCATTAATATTAATACCCTTCATTAATATTGATAATGTCAAATGGTCTGTAGCTCAAGTTATTCTCAGAAGCACCCCGAGGGCCACCCTGCTACTCAGATCAGAAAGCTGGGCTATTTGCCTATGTCACTTGGGGCTGTGGGCAGAGCTGGGGTCCACACTCTGGTCTGTGTGGCCTGGAAACTGGAGCCCTTCCCCCGTCTAGAGCCTGCCCTGTCGCCTAGACTCGCCCCCCGCACCCCCCCAGCCTCCTTCCTGCCCTCCAGACTCCCCCCCCCCAGACTCCGCCCTGCCCTTAGACTCTTCTCTGCCCCCCTGACTCTGCCCTGCCCCAAGATGCTGCCACTGCTTCCCCCGGCACCCTTGGGCTCTGCAGCTACTTTTCATTTCAGCTCTGCCAGAGGCGTGAGGGCCTTTAATGCGACCTGCTGGTGAGTAGGGACAGCGCGGGCGCCTGGACTAATCAATCAGTCTGGGGTCGGGGATATCTCCGAAGCTGCAGGCGAGCCATCCATCACCGGCCAACGCCGGCCCGGGGGACCTGCAGAGCCCAGTGTGACCGCGGCCTGACGGCTACGAGGCCCCCAGCCAGAGGGCAAAACAGGGTTCAAATCAAGAAACTGAGTGAAAAGAGCCTTCCCTTTGGAATGAAGGAGAAGAGGGTTTTCTAAAAGCTAGTAACTCTTTGAGACCAGAAAAGTGCTTCCCCTTAGCTCACATGACACATGAGGAGACACACTGCTGAGTTACAGGAACTTCCTAGATCACAGAGGGGGGAAAGCCCATCACCAGCAAGGAAACCACACACTGCCCGGAGCGCTGATGAGTCAGGGCTGGGGAAATGTGTGCCTGCACTCCGTCTGGCGTGCGGGTCGCTCAGGCTGTCTGGAGCAGAGCCGCCACAGAGGCAGAGGTCTGGACGGGGCAGAGGATGGCCAGCCGCCAGCTGCCCTGGATTCCGTTTCAGCCAAAGCAAGAGCAGGGTGGGCTAGGTCACCTGGCTGGAGTCAGTCCATGACCGAGCTGGGGAGGGGGCCCGAGAGCGCCATCCCGCTGGCTCCGCCCACCTGGAGAGCCACGGTGTGAGCCGGGCTGCATCGGCCGGGTGCAACGCCGGGGTGACCTTGTGCCGAGCCACGTAGGTGGCAAGAAGGGGGATCCACAGGCCCACGGGTGTAGGTCCCTCTTCAGGCTTGGACTCTGGGGAAATAAGGGGACTGGTTTCGCTGGAGCCAAAGGGAGTGACCAGGGGCCTCCTTGGAAGTGCTGCCCCTGGGCTCTGGATGGATGAAAAACCAGCTCCAGCTGGCTGGAAAAACGTCAGGCCCAGGCCAGGAACCCAGGGTCCAACTGCCAAAGAAGGTGAAGGTGAGGAAGAGGAGGTGCCCTGAGCAGGGAGGGAGGGAGGGAATGTGACCTTGTGCTTGGAGCCTGAGGAGGGGCGACAGGGGGCTGGAGATGGGGAGAGAGTGCCAAGTCCTGGGGGGAGGAGGGGTCTGAGCCACTGGTGTGTGTGGGGGCCGG
>NW_027531908.1:1262950-1282823 GCF_008692635.1 Crocuta crocuta | reverse complement strand
CGGGAGACAACACGAGGGCAGAACTGGGGGCTCAGGGGAGGGGGGTGGGGGTGGCCGAGAGAGGAAGCAGATTGGCCGGGACGCCTACAGGACGTCGGGATCGGGGCGCACACTCGGGAGAGAGATGACATAGGCTACCTGTCCTCACGGAAGTTTCACAATGGCCTCCGCTCCACAAACACTTAAACCTCCAGATGTCTTCCTCAAGCACCAAACTTCCCTGGCCAAGGCCCAGGAGTGCTGGGGGCTTCTCCCCACCACCCCCACAGTGGCCCCTCCTGCACCCCCGCGGGCCGACATGTGTCACCCGGGGGGACAGCCATGCCGGGCGCCGTCCCAAACATGCTCAGCTTAGGGGCGCACGCGAGGAGGCGCACGCGAGGAGGCGCTAGGTGAAGCGCACCGGTGGGCGCATCTCAAAGCACCAGGAGAAGCAGAGAGGCAGGCCGGGCACGAAACCGTCCACCTTGCTGTGCGTCCAGCAAAGGCGCAGGGGACAGCAGCCACGCCTTCCGCAGGCAGTGACAGGCTGTTTGCTCCGTGGGAAACAGAGCGAGATTAGATTTGTCCTTGAGAATCCTCCTGCCCAGATCCCCAGGGATGGCGGGTCCTCGGCTGGCTCACACATCAGGAGCAGAGCAGCCGCTGGCCGTGGCCGGCGTCCATGCCACCCGCTGGGCACTCTGGCTGGGCGGCAGGGGAGGGTCCACACCGGGGCCCGGTGCTGAGGCCGAGTTGGTAGCGCATGACCGAGCCGCCGCATTCTTGGTCTGCTGATCGCCCAGGGAGCCCCTATCATACTTGGAAGAGGCCACCAGGCCCAGGGGCCGCCATCCCCTTCCTCTCCCAGCCTGTGGGCCCTTCCTCCGGGCTGAGGTGTGGGCTGCGCTACCCCACAGCAGGCTCGCCTCCCTTGGGAGCCGCTGCACCGGAGACAGGAGCGCCCCTTCTGAATGCTCTGGAACAGAGACTCAGCACCAATTCGCGCTGGGACCCCAGCCTGCTGAGTCCTGCGCTTTCCCGCAGTGGTTTATGGGGTGCCTCCCGTGTGCCAGGCCGTGTTCCCACACACAGCTCTCCTTGGCATGGGGGCTGCTGCCCCCGTTTCCACGGTCGCACGTTTCGAAAAGGAGGGCCAATCCAGAACCCCGGCCCTGATGTCTGTGCTCCTTCCAACGTATGCTGACAGAGCTGTGGTAGCGATGACCTTGACCGTCCTTGGGCCTTGAAAGGAAGGGGAGGATCCAGTGAACCGAGCCATGGACCCTGGAACCTTCAAAATGGACGTCAGAGGCGTGGCCTCTGTCAAGTGCCTCAGAAAGACCATCAATTCTCCAAATAGGCAAGTTCCCCCTCCAGGACCAAATCCTGGAAACGGCCAGAAAGTAGGACGGGGCAGTGGGGGGCGGCTTTCAGCAGAAGGGTGGCTCGCACTCGGGCCAGGCAGCCCTCCCCTACTCGAGCCACATTGCGAGGGGGCGGTGTCGGCTGGGAGGCGGCTCCGGCAGCTGAGACCGGCTTTATATTTAGGTGGGGTAGGTGGCTGCCTACTCAGTGTGATTTCACAGGCTCTGGGGGCCCCTTCCAAGCCCCAAAATACCTCCTCCACCTGCCTCTCGGTGCCGGCAGTCTTTCTGATAAGAATGGCTTTCTGTCCCGGGGTCAGAGAGAAAGCTGTCAGGGCTGACATTGATCTCAAGTCCACTTTCCATCAAGGAGCAGATGCTCCGTGGACTTTGAGGCTGGAAGGGGAGCTCGAGTCCTGTCCGGGGAGACGTTGCAGGTTCCCTTCCTCGGCCTCTGTGTCTCCTACGGGAACATCAGGGGCTAAAGGCAGTTGATTCTTAACGTATGCTGAGCCCTGCCCTGAGCCTGGCTCTCTGCCAAATGCTAGGGATGTTACCAGCAGATTCCACACATCCCTGCTTGGAAGGATGCTGCCGTCCAGAGGGAGAGACGGAGGAAAGTGACAGCCTCACACGTAAATCACTTCTCATCGTGACATGCCAAGACAGAAAAGTACAATGTGCCACAAGGCACACAACAGGGCATCCCGACTTTCTCTGGTTGTTCCAGGAGGGCATTTCAGCTGAGGCTCTGTGGGTGAATAGGAGTCCTCTAGGCAACGCACTGGGAAGAAGATTCCATGCACACAGGACACCTCGAGGCAGGAAGAATCCCACAGAAGCTAAGGGGCCCATCGAGGGGAGGCAAAGTCAGAGCCATGAAGCCGAGAGGTAAACTGAGATCACGTGTACCCTAAGTCGGTCCACGCACACACAGCCACCGCCTGGGCACCTGACAGAGACACCGCTGCCCGCCCGCTCCGGCATCCTGCCTCCAGGCCACCCCCAGGTAATCGCGCACACATCTGTGCCTGAAACATGCCACCCCAGGTGGGATGGAGGACGGGCCTCTTGTGCATAGGTAACGGGATCAGCCTGAGAAACGCCGTGTGCACGGCTTCCCTCCCCACGCGGGCCCCCCTCCTCCACCCTGGTCAGGGGCACAGCGCCCAGCTGTGATCGGTGCTTCACGGCACAGCTGTTCTTGGTTTACTTTTATTACAGACGAGAGCATTCTCCAGACAGAGAACACACTTGTGGCTTTTCTGTGTCCTTCAGAGAACCCGATTTAATTCTGGGCCCAACAGGCATGCGTCTAGGGCGCACCGTGGTCCAGAAAGCGGCCGAGACCTGGCCGCCTGCGGGGCTGTGTGCTCACATTTCTTTGGTTTACTCTTCTGTAAACTCCCCACCACCCTCCTCTGACAATAAAAAGCTTCAGATCATTAGGACAAAAATGTTCAAAGCAGAGTGAAAATTCACTAATTCAGATCTTCGGGAATGTGGAATATGAAAGCTCCGCACACCTGGTTTGCTGAGCCAGTTGACAGTGTAGAGCACTGAACCAGTTGACAGTGTAAAGCACTGGCAATTTTTAGCTTTCTTGAACGCCCAGACCAGCTGCCTACTCCACCTGTTAACCTTTCGGTGCAAAATCCTGTGATTCCACCAGCGGAAATGTTCCTGTTGACGGGCCGGAACCCCCTTCCGAGGGGCTCACGCGGTCGGGGAAGGAGTGAGCAGGTTGTGGGGTGGGAGATGGGGAATCAGAGCCACCTGGCACTGGGGTCCTTCCCACAGTGGCCCCTGCACACCCGGACCTTGTTAACGACGGCGAAGTAGCCTTTGTTCTGCCCTGACACAGACAGTCACGACTGCCACGGTAGGTTGACCTCAACCCTGAGCACAGCCAGATGCAGAGGGAGGGGTCAGTGGGCAGAAGATTGCTAAGAGGAACTTGCTTCAGTGTCGTCGAGGTGGGTATTCTGCAAACCTGGCCTCCCTACAGGGCTCTTCCCACGGACAGCCCAGGACTTGGTTGTGGAGGGCGGGGGAGGAGGAACCGGGTGGCTCTCGAGGGTGGAAGATTCTCACCTCCCTACTTTAGCAGAATGCTTGCTGAAACTGGGCTCTGGAAGACAAAGAGAGGCCTCGGGGTGAGCACCGGTGAGCAGAGGGCTCAGGTCAAGGAGGGAGTCCTTGCCAGCCTGTCACGGTGAGCAGGCAGGGGAGGTGAATCGAGTCATGAGCCACCAGTCGTGGGGCATGGTGCTCACAGACACAGGGCACAGGAGACAGAGGTCTGGGCAGAACCCACATCTGCCAGTCACACCGGGACATGGGTCACTTCTCTCTGACCTCACGTTCTGCATGTGTAGAGTGGGGACAGGAATTCCAGCCTTGTGGGACGTGCAAATGCGGCGTAGGAAGGGAACAAATGGTGCGCTTTACGTGCTGTCAGTGCTGTTATTACATAAAGGGTAAACACGATCCGATTTTGAATTATACAAGACAAATGTGTGGGGAGTAAAATATGGAAGTTTCTTTTTCTGTCACTTGCTCCAACTAAGCTGTTAACTGCTTATGCTGTGGTGTGTCTCCTTCCAGTTCTGCTTCTATGCATTTATACATGAGGCCTCTCTGACATCACCACCATCACCAGCACCACCTTCACCATCATCACCATCATCACCACCATCATCAACACCATTATCTCCATCACCACCATCACCACCATCACCATCATCACCATCACCTTCACCACCATCATCACCACCACCATCATCACCTTCACCACCATCATCATCACCATCATCAACACCATCGTCTCCATCACCACTATCACCACCACCATCATCACCTTCACCATCATCATCACTATTGTTACCACCATCACTACCATCACATCACCCTCACTGCCATGACCATCATCACCATGATTATTTTGCATGAATGGGATCATGCTACACATATCCCATGGATAATCAGTGTGTCTCAAGGGTGTTTTCACGTCAGTATGAAGAGGGAAGTTTAATTATTCTTGATGGCTGAATAGTATGTCATTGGCTTAGAGCAGCTTCTGTCTTTCTTACAAAAATTTTTTTGGTGTTTATTTTTGAGAGAGAGACAGACTGAGCAGGGGAGGGGCTAGCAGAGGGAGAGACACACACAGACTCTGAAGCAGGCTCCAGGTTCCTCACTGTCAGCACAGAGCCTGATTCAGGACTCAAACTCATGAACCACGAGATCATGACCTGAGCCAAAGTCAGATGCTTAGCCGGCTGAGCCACCAGGCACCCGAGCTTCTGTCCTTTTATGGATCCATTCCCATAGTGGTGGACGTTGGGTTGTCTGGCCTTCTATTTTTGCAAATAATGCTGCAATTTACAACCTTGAACAACCTGTGTGCTAGACAGACCAACGGCTCTCCCTCCCGAAGATGTCCACTTCCTAATTTCCAAGACCTAAACTGGTTACCTCCCGTGACAAAAGGCATTTTGCAGATGTGATGAAATGAAGGATCTTGAGGCAAGGAGGTTATCCTGGATTATCGGGTGGATAATGCCATCCCGCGGGTCCTCACAAGAGTCCTGTAGACACCTTGAGTGTAGGCTTCTGATCTTCTTGCTGTAAGAGAATACATTTGCTCCTTTTTAAACCATTAGGTTTGTAGAAATGTGTTACAGAAGCAATTGGAAACCAATACCTCCATCTTTGGGAAGGTGTATGCATTTCCGGAGGCTAGATTCCTAGAAACGAATTTGCACAAAGGGTATGCGCACTTACAACTTTTCTTAACATTGCTAAATGGCCCACTATACGGAGTTCACAAGTGTGCACACAATTACACAGGTGATCTGACTGTGCTTCCCCACACTGGCGCCAGCTTTGGATATTTTCACTATTTAAAATTTTGCTCAGTTTAGAGACAAAATGCTATCTCACTACACTTTAATTTTAATTACTTTGAATGATGGTAATTGCATTCTTTTCGGCCTCTGGGACTTGCCTGTTTACAATTTTCGCTTGCTTTGTTTGTCATGATTTTCTTACTTAATTGTGAAGACTCTTCATATTTTCTAAAGAGTAATCCTTTATTTTAGAGGCTGCAAATAGTTTCTCAGTCAGTTATGTGTCTTTTGAATTTTTTTTTAAAACCGTGTCTTTGGTCAAGTAGAAGAGATAAAACAGGTTTTACAAGTAAAATATGTGCATCATTTTCTTTATGGCTTCCAAGTTTCATGTTTACTTTACATATTCTTCTTTCACAAAGAATATAAAAATGTACTACGCTGTATTCTTTAAAACTTTTATAGTCTATTAAATTGTTTAAATCATATATGGAAACCCACTGGACAATAAACTATTAAAAAATAATAAAATTTAAAAAAATAAATTGTTTAAATCGTTCATTATTCTTATTTTTTGTGACGGGGATGAGGCAGGGATCCCACTTTTTTCTTTTCTTTTTTTTAAATTTTAAGTTTTTATTTATTTTATTTTATCTTATTTTTAAAATATTTTTATTTATTTCTAGGAGAGAGAGAGAGAGACAGCGTGAGCAGGGGAGGGTCAGAGAGAGACAGAGACACAGACTCTGAAACAGGCTCCAGGCTCCGAGCTGGCAGTCAGCACAGAGCCCGACGCGGGGCTCGAACCCACAAACCGTGAGATCATGACCTAAGCGAAAGTCGGATGCTCAACCGACTAAGCCACCCAGGCCCCCCTATTTATTTTATTTTTTATTTTTGAGGGAGGGATAGAGAAAGCATGCGCAGGGGAGGGTCAGAGAGAGAGGGAGACACAGAATCTGAAGCAGGCTCCAGGCTCTGAGCTGTCAGCACAGAGCCCGACACGGGGCTCGAACCCACAAACTGTGAGATCATGACCTGAGCTGAAGTCGGACGCTTAACCGACTGAGCCACCCAGGAGCCCCACAATTTTTTTCTTCCTATGGGTGGTAACTTGTATCAGCGTCATTTGTTGAAAAGAGTATTCTTTCCCTTTGTGTTTGCTGCGTTTCCCCCCTAAACCAATGCCATATATATTTGGGTCTGTGTCTGGAATTTCTATTCTGTCCCGTTAATCTATACATCTGTCTTTACATTAGAGCCTCTTTGTCTCAATCACTATAACCCAATAATAAGTCTTGAAGCCAAGTCATCTAAATCCTCTATTTTTGATCTCTTGCCTTTTTATCTGAAATTTCTGAAATGTTTTTTCTGACATATTCCAGGTGTGTGGCTTGTCAGTTTCTGGGATTTTGATTGGGATCGCAGTGAATCAATTCAGGGAAAAGTGATACCTTAACAGTACTGAATCTTCCAGCTCATAACCACGGTCTCCCTCCATTGGCTTAGGATCTCTGCAATGTCTTTCAGCAAAATGTTGTCATTTTCAGCATACAGGTCTAGACCTGTTCTGCTAAATTTGTTCCCAAGTATCTCATTAATGCTGTTTTACTTGGTATTTAAAAAGAAATATCAATTTCTGATTGTTTGTATATAGAAGTAAAGTTGACAGTGTCTCCTCGTGTCCTGTGGAATTTATACACCGAGTGATCAAATCTGATAGCTTTGTGTGTAATTTCCTAGGATTTTCTCCGGAGTCAACCTTGTTGTTTGTGACTAGGGACCATTTACTGTTTCCTCTCTAAAAAAATTTTTTTATGTTTTAATTTTTATTTTTGAGAGAGAAACAGAGTGCAAGCAGAGGAGGGGCAGGGGGAGAGGGAGACACAGAATCCAAAGCAGCTCCAGGTTCCGAGCTGCCAGCACAGAGCCCGACACGGGGCTCGAACCCACGGACCGTGAGATTGGATCTGAGGCAAAGGTTGCCCAACCGACTGAGCCGCCCAGGCACCCCTGCTGCTTCCTTTCTAATCTGCGTGCATTTCTGGCCTTGTTCCTGCCTGGTTGTGCTGACTACGATCTCCAGGACAACGTGGAAGAGATGAGCAGACACCGTGCCTCGTTCCCAATCTTTGGTCACATGCACTTGACCTGTCAGCACCAAGGCTGGTGACAGCTCTAGGTACCTTGTCGCGTCTAGGTATGCGACACCTATTCCTAGTTGCCTCAGAATTCAAAGCATGAATGGATGTTGGATTTTGTCAAATGATTCTCCTGCATCTGTTGAGATGCTCAGGTACCGATATCAGTATCTGTAACTCGGTGTATTAATTAGCAAATTGCATTGACTGATTCGCCAATGGGTAACCAGCCCTGCGTTCCCGGGCTGAGCCCTGCGTGCCGGTGCTGGATGGTCCTTGCCGGACGTTGTGGCTTTCTGTTTGCTAATCCTTCGTTGAGGATCGTTGTGGCCGTGCTGTCAGGGCGACCGGCCTACCATGTCTTTTCCTGCACTGCCTTTGTCTGGTGTTGTCTGGAAACAGAGTAATATGCCGGCTTCGCAGAGGGAGTTGGGAAGTTCTCCCTCCTCCTGAACTTTCTGGATGAGCTAGTGTGGGGGTTGGGAGTGATTTTGTTGGAAATCTTTGGCAGAATTCGGCAGTGAAGACGTCTGATGCACATCCGCCCCACCACGAGGCCAGACCCTTCCCCGCGCCCCGTGTGCCAGGTGGGGGCTGCAGCGCGGGGTCCCCCCTAGGCACTGCCTGGGGCACGTGCTGTCCTTCTCTCTGGGGTCGCTGTTTCCTGATGCTCATCAGATGTTGTCTGAGAACCATCCCTTCCTCTGCCCTGCTTATTCCAGTCACCTGAGGCAAGGGGATGAATCCAGCCCCCGGCTACACCTCACGGCTGGGAGCGGAAGGAGGCTGGGATTTGTCGTTCCAAGGAAAGTTTTTCTCTAAAAGGACCTGGGAGGGAACGGAGGTAGATTCATCTGCTTTGGTCCATCATTTCAATGAAAATTTCTGAATTTTTATCTAAAACTTAGAGCAGGTCCAAGATGGTGTCCACAAGGGCCTCATTCTCGGTGCCGTGTCCCCCAGAGCACCTCGGGGTGTGGGAGACGGGAGGGTGTCTCCATCTCGCGCCCCGGGGTGCTCTGGACCTTGCCGCTGATGGGGGTGAGCCCGGGCCTGCAGGTCTGTGACCTGGTCCTGCCCCTCCACCTGCAGACGCACCTGTGCGTGAATTAGTGAAGTCAAAGTGAGCTGCTGGTACATTCCAGTACATTCTAGCAACTTCTCTCGCATGCACTGCACCACTCAGCCGTCGTCCTCAGGCCCATCAGAGCCCTGCGGGCCGGACGCAGCTCAGGACCACAGGGACTTGAATGGCTTGTGAGGAGGACCACGGAGGCTCCCTTCAGGTTCCCCAGGGAAGGGACTTGGGGTCAGGAACAAACCAGGTGCCTTCTCGCAGGCAGCGAGGGGACCCTTGTAAACAACTCCCACTTCTTGCTCCTGGTTAAACTGAGGGGACCTGGGAATAAGGACAAGAGCGAAAGCAGTGATTTAAAAACCTGACACTCACGTCTCCAGGCCCAGCCGCAGTCAGGGGCATGGGAGGGAGGTGGAGGGCTCGGAAGGACCCAGACCTGAGTCCGTGCCCCCGTCCTGGGGACTGAGGGGCCCCCCTGCCCTGTCTGACCGCGTTTGTCTGCCTCCAGCGGTAGCACGAGAACCCCACCTTGCAGGCAGTTGAGGCACTGGGAGCATCCGGGCTTGACCTTCGTATGTGCTGCTCACACGGCGGCTCCGAGCCCGAAGGGCGGCCCGGTCCCGGGGCTCTGCGTGGGGCAGCCCGTCTCGCCTGCCGGGCCTTCCGTGTGTCATTCACTGCCCTTCTCCACTGTGACAATGAGTCCTGCTGTGACGATGTGGCTGCCATCACATCCGTGGCTGCAGGGGCTCCTTTGAGGACTCGAGAGCCACCCGTGACCTCCCTCAAGCCTGTGGCTCCCGGGGCTGGTGGACGTAAAGGCCTTGGGGCTTCACTCTCACGTCCAGAGAGAGGCCGGCCTCGGCCTCATGGGGCAGGCGGGCACCTGGCAGGCAGGAGGGGCGCTTGCCCACGGCCACCGAGCAGGCTGGTGGCAGGGTCCGCGCCCGTGGACTATCTTCCTTGGCCTCAAAGCATGCCGCCAAACCGCCGGGCGGCAGCGGACAGCAGGACGTGCGGCGGGACTGGGCTTTCCTTTCCAGCCACGTGATCTGGTGGCCTCGCGAGAACCCGCCTGCGGAGTGGGGACCTGTCTGCCTTCCTGGAGGCGACAGCAGGGCCTGAGGCTCGGATGTCAGATCCCGGGGTGCGCCACGACTGCCCCTCCCCCCGCATGGTCCTCGTACCCGAGAGCCTCCCTGACAGAGCCCTCTCGCGGCCGGCCCACCTCCTCCCCAGCCTTCTTGCTCACGCCCCCTCCCGTGGTGCGTCCCCCCCCCCCAAGGGTTGCGGGCCATGACCTGCCGGAGAGGGTGCAGATCCAGTCCTTTGCTGAGTGTGGTCCCCTTGCTTCCTGCCCGCCCTCCCGGCAGGCGGGAGAGAGCCTTTGATGTGTGTGCTTGCTGCTCCGCCTTCCGTATCAGGGAGGGTTCCAGAAAGTCAGACAACACAGCGTGCCGCGAACTGCTTCGCTCTGTGCCTTGGGGGGTTGGGGGTAGGCAGCCAGCCTCCCTCATCTGTGGGGCTGATGCCTTCCTGGCCACTGTGAGCGTGACTCGGGTGATTGAGGGCTCCACCCCAAGCACCAGGAAGCCACTGTGGACGCCCCTGCCTGGCCTCACCACTGCTCCTGCTCTGCCTTCCTTACCAAACCACCATACTCTGCCACAGGGCCTTTGCACGGGCTGCTCTCCGGGCTGACGTGCTGCTATCACCGCATCCCCGTGGTTTATCCTCTGTGAACTCCCCACAGAGAGACCTTCCTGACCCCATCGCCTGCAGCAGCCCCCTCCCCCTGCCTTGTTCTTATGTGCATATAGCAGACCAGAGGCACCCTTCCAGCCTCCTCTGGGCTTGCTGCGTGGCTGCTGATTTCTGCTGGCTTCTTTCTCTGTGCAGCGGGCCAAGTGGAGGGGCACCGAGCCCATTCAGAGGTGATTTGCAACCCCCTGCGGAGAGCCTGGCAGGAGCCGGCAGCCTGGCAGCCACGATCCTGTGTTTGCACAAAAACTCGTGTGACAGGTTTCCTTCAGGACCAGGATTCTGAAAGCAAAGGGACCCGATACCCGAGGCGGCTGTCAAGGCCGCGTCAGCGCCTAATAAGGGCAATGTATTCAGTGTGTCCCAGACAAACCGAGCGCTGGCTGGTCTTAAACAGAAGTCCTTGTGCCACAGCCCACAGGGGAGGGGATCCAGCGGGACGGGCTCGGCACGTGCGGTTCCGTGGGCCAGTGGGTCCGGGGGACGCGCCCCCAGGCGGGAGCCCCGCTGGATTAGTCTGCAGCTGGGACCTCAGCAAATGCGCACACAGGGCCGGGAGCTGTCACGGCCCCCGCCCCAGGACTCACGCAAAGAGCAGGACGGCCTTGGAGGCCAGACTCCGAGGGCCCCGGTCACGGTCCGTGCCGCACCGCAGCCCCCCACCGGCAGGAGATCGGACTGCAAGCCCCCACGTGCGTCTGCCCCTTGCTCCTGACTCAGGCTCAGCATTTACCCAAGTCCCGCGTGTGCTGAGCCCTGGCCGGGGGCCAGGAGAGACCCACTCCCTTGGGAAGGGCCGGGGAGCCCCGGTCGGGGGCAGGTGTGGCTGTACCCTGGCTCTGCAGAGTCTTAGAGCAGGGCCTGACGGAACTGGGTAGAGTCCCAACAGACGCTGACCCAGGGGATCAGAAAACCCCAAGGCCTGCAGCTCCGCCAGGGGCAAACCCCGGGGAGGCATCCCGTGGGTGGGGGTGGGGCAGGGAGAAGGGCCATGGGTGCGGGAGACAGAGTCAGAGCTCAGGGGCAGATGGCTCCAGTGAGGAACCCTGTGGAGGGCACTGTGGCGGGGAGGTTGGGGGCCAGTCCCCTGGCCCTGGGGAAATGCCACCACGTCCTGGTGGCCCATTTGCCACGAGAGCCCTGTTTCGTGGCTGAGTTGCAGCGTTCCTCCTGGGCTCCATGTCTCCCTGGGGGCCCAGGACGGTGGCTCAGGGCCTGCGCACGAGGGATGCTCAGAGAAGGGGCTGCCCCTCCCTCTGTCACGTTTCCTGTCTCCTGCGTGGATCGGCACACCCACACCATGTTGGCCTGCCTCTCAGCCTCTCCTTCGCGAGTGCCACAGGAATAATCTCTTCAAATGCACATCTGGCCCCGTCACTCCTCTGCCCCAACACCTTCTGTAGCTCCCTAGTGTTCTCAGGATAAAGCCCTGCAGCAAGCCCTTCTCTGGACCCCGTTCCCCGAGGTCCTGTCCCCCGGAGCAGGGTGGGGGGCTGCTGGCCCTCCCTCCCTGCCGGGGTTGGGGGAGGTTCTCCCTGCACCCAGGGAGCCCAGCCTCTGCTCTGAGCAGGTTTGCTGAATGCATGAAAATGCAAATTACAGACGCTCATTTCCTGGGAGGTGAGAAATCTGGCCTCAGCAGGAAGGGCTTAGATGGGATGGGGTTCTTTTCCCTTCCTGCGGTGTAGGCCCTGGAGTGGCTGCTTAAGGGAGCCTCAGGGCGGCCTTCCTCCAGGAAGCCAGCCCTCCAGACGAGCTGGAGGCCCCTCCTTTGTTGACCAAATGGGACAAACCCACTTGGAGGTGCCCCAGACTTCCCACTGTCACCCGGGTGGGATTCCGCGCGAAGAAAGTCAGGTCGGGGGAGGCTCTGGGGCTCCTAACATGAGGCTCCCGGCAGAGCGAGCACCCTTGTGCTTACCCTCAGGATGTCCATCTTGTCCCTGGACACCTGCAGAGACTCTGGTGCAGTTCTGTTGGGGGTGTGTGCACGCACAGGTGCATGTGTGTTGTGTTCACGTGTGTGTGTAAGCACATGTGTATGCATGTGCACGTGTGCACGGGGTGTGTGCATGCGTGTGCTGGGTGCATGCATGTGTCTATGCGTGTGTGCATGTGTGCCTGTGCTACGTGTGTGTGCATGTGTGGTGTGTGCACATGTGTTCTTGCATGTACATGTGTGCGTGGGTGCACACCCATGTGCATGTATGCACGCACATGTGTGCGTTCTAAACACGACACCCACCATCTCACAGGGAGCATCAATGAATATTTACTACCTTGGGTTTTTTCCCCCCTCAAAAAAAGTAATTTCGCTGTCGGGTTATTAAATCTATTTTTATTGCTACAAAAATGTCTCCCATCCATTAAGATGAGGGGCTCCTGGTGCTCACGGTGATTGTGTTTCGGCCGCTGGGGCGCCTCCCTGTTCTGCAGGAGGGGGCTGGTCGCAGGGCCCTCAGCCGCATTTCTGGGGCGCTGATATCCTTTTTTTGCCTGGACACTGTAAAAGATGCAGCTTCTCAGACAGCTGCAGGGGGATGGGGTGCTCGGGTCTGGCCCCCCCAAACCTTAAACCCCCCCCACCGGGCCAGGCCGGCAGACAGTGAAGAACTTAGTGGTTTTCTGTTCACCGTTAGCAAGCCTTGGCCAGGAGGCCCTCGGGCAGGTGGTGCGGCGTCCAGGGCTCAGTCCCGTGGTGGGAGGCCCCCCGGACCTGCCCCCCCTCCAGACCAGGGGCCTGCTGTAGGAGGCTCGGCCCTCGGGTTTGGGACCACTCAGCTGGACCCCTGTGCCTGACTCAGACCACAACAGCCTCCTCAGCTTGTCCGAGTGGTGGGTGGCTGCCGTACACCCTGGACCTCAGCCCCCGACCAGCCTGTGCCCTGGCAGAAAGGGCGGGACAGTCCCCCGCCCCCTCTGCTCTTGACCCGCGCGGTCCCCATCTTCCTTCTGTAAACTCTTAGCAGCTCGTGGGCAGCTGATCACCCAGGGATCAGGGCCTCGGAGGCAGAGGTCTGGGCCCCAGCCCTGTGCCTGGTCCTGGGACCAGAGCTCCCACCGGCCAACTGGAAACAGAGAGCCCAGCCCAGGATGCTGGGCGCACAGGCTCCCAGTGTGCCCGGGTCCGTCTCAAACCAGGCGGACCTGGGTCCCAGGAACTATGAGCCACCACGGAGTCTGGGCCCCGGGCAGGGAAGGTGTGTTCAGAAAGGGCACCTTCCTCTTCCGAAGCCCTGCCCTGCCTTACCGGGCTGGGAACGCTTGCAACACACCAAGTAGGTTTCGGATCATCGTTGTCAACTAATAGTGCTTCCTGATCCCTGAATCAGCACTGTCTGCGGGGGTGAATTGATGCTCACACAACCCCACAGCAGAGGAACTATTATTATTCCCACGTGTAGACAGAGGCTCAGAGAGGTGAGGGATGTGGCCCACGGATGCACAGTGAGGGAGGGGCAGAGCCGGGATCTGAACCCAGGCCTTCTGCCTCCATCCTCTGCCCTGTGCCCCAGACATGCACCACACCAGGAGTGACCAGAACCTTCCATGGGGATTTGTTTAGCCTCCACGTGGCCTTTGGATGCAGGGACACGATCTCCATTTAGAGATGAGGATACATGGAGGGTCCAGACGTGGCCGAGGCCACATGGATGCACAGCCTTCCGGCACCCACTATATGCCCAGGGGCTTTGGCGGTCCCCGGCACAGAGGCCAGACCCTCACCTGGCCTCCAGGCTCTTGCCGTCTGAGCCCCCTGGCTGTCACTGCTCGCCACGGCCCCGGCCACCCTCGGGCCCCTGGTGGCCCCCTGGTTCCTGTGCACAGCTGACTGACTCCACCCCTGACCCGGGGCTCCGGCGCTCCCACCGCCCCACACGCTTCCTCTGGCCGGGTGTCTTCCTGACAGCTCAGCTCACGGGCCCCCTGGACAACTGATCTGGCTGCGGGGGCCTCCCCCAGGTCCAGAGGCACCCCTACTCCACCCCCAGGGACTAGGTTTCTAGGGGCAAAGGGAGAGGAGGCAGAGATGAAGAGGTATAAGGACAGGTGAGAAAGCTCGGTCTTGTTTTTGAGTTTGCAAAGGGCTCGTCTAAATACAGTCAGAGGGGCGCCAGGGGCTCTGTCGGCTAAGCATCCAGCTTCGGCTCCGGTCATGATCTCATGGTTCGTGGGTTCGAGCCCCGCGTCGGGCTCTGTGCTGACAGCTCGGAGCCTGGAGCCTGTTTCAGAGTCTGTGTCTCCCCCTCTCTCTGACCCTCCCCTGCTCACGCTGTCTCTCTCTCTCAGAAATAAATAAACATTAACCTTGAGTAGATCCTTTCTGATAAAGAAAAGGTGTTTTCAGCCCTCGGCTGGGGCTGGCTGTTCAGTGTGGCTGCAGGGTAGGTCATGCCTGGCGGGGGTGGGGGGGCGGAGGAGTAGGGTCACTCAGGCCATATGAGGAATCTCAGTGGAAGCTTCTTAGGTTAGCCCGTGATGCTTCTGAGCTTGTGGTATAGACACTGGCAGGTGTACTGGGCTCTGGGTACCTGGCGCCCCACTGTGGCCGGGCTAGTAGGAGGAAGGGGGTAGTTTCTACTGGGAACAGGCTTCGAGGCTGGGGGGTCAGGAGACCAGCAGGCAGCAAAGTCAAGTGCTTTCACACAAACCCGAGGGTCTGCCAGGAGGATCCCACCCTGGGGCACATGCTTTTCCCCTCGAAATCCAGTGTGTCCTGGGAGCTATTTTTTCCTTTGTGTTTGGTTTTTTTCGATTACTGGAAAGTCGACCCAGCATTTTCTTACTTGTCATTTATGTATAGATTTAAATGTGTCCATTTTTTCAGTGTTTTTTAAATCTTGGTTGGAAAATGTCACCGGAAAACCAGGCTCAGTGTTTAGAACATCCACATGCATTCTCCTCACTCCGACCCACCTACGTGCACTCCCCCTCCTGCGAAGGCTGCCAGATTTAGCAGGAAAAAAAAAAATCAAACAATGCAAAATGGGACACCCTGTGAAATCTGAATTTCAGAGCAACGACAACACATAATTTTTTTAGTACAAGTATATCCCATGAAATATTTGGGATATACTTATGCTCACAACATTATTGTTTCTCTGAAGTGCAGGTGCGTCAGGGTGTTATGGTCCCACTCCTCACCCACGCCCACCCACATACAAGCGGTGCTCACGTACTAACTGCCACCTCTGGTTTCCTAGCAACCAGGGCAGACGCGCCCCCCACCCCAGACTCCATAACCGGTGTTTTGGAGGCCAAGGGAAGACCTGCAGTTGAGGCAGAGGCCTTCGTGTGGATCATGTTTCTGGGGCCCGGGGACCAGTTCCAGCAGCTTCTGAAAGGGGTAGGTTGTGACTGAAGTGTGGACGGGTGGGCTGGGGCCCAGGTACCCCCTCCTTGGCTGCCTCCCAGGGGATGCGGTGGGCAAACACGCTCAGCCCCCCCAAACTCCTGGAGCCCAGTGATACCCCTCGAGGTGTACGTGGTGGGCACGTCCCCCCGGGGCTGACGTCCACCAGCAGGCTGGGGACTAAGCCCCCTGAGATCATCAGGACCAAGACTACCATTCTCGGTGGGGAAACTGAGGCAGAGCGAGCAAGGGGCTTGTCAAGTGCACGTCGGTTTCCCCCTCTGCCGGCCCCCTCCTGCGCCCCAGGGCGCTGTGTGCTCCACGCTCAGACAGATCTGGGCTTCAGTCCAGGCTCCCACACTAAGTGTGAGTTTCCCGCGGCCGCTGAAACAAATCACCACAAACTTGGTAGCTTAACACGATGTAAACTTATTCTCTTGTGGTCCCGGAGGTCTGAAACCCAAAATGGGTCTCTCTGGGCTGACTCAGGTGGGGGCCAGGCTGGCTCCTTCTGGAGGCCCCGGGGGGGTTGGGGGGGAATCTGTGTCCTCGCCTTTCCGGCTGCTGGAGGCTGCCTGCGTGCCCGGCTCCAGGAGAAGCCATGGCTCCCATGTCCCATCACCCCGACGCTGCTTTCCTGCCTCCCTCTTCCACCTTTAAGGGCCCTTGTGACTCCGTGAGGTTCCCCTGGATAACCCCGGATCGCCACCCGTCTTCAAGGTCAGCCAATTGGCAGCCCAACGTCCAACCCCTCTGCCACGGGGCCTGAGGATGGACCGTTGGGGGCCGTTTTTCCGTCTCCACCTGTGCCTGAAGGTCAGTGGGTAGTTGGAGCCTCACTTTCTACTGCTGTAAAGTGTGGGGGGGGGGTGATGGCTCCTGGCGGGCTTCTGGGGCCGCGGGAACAGCGAAGGCCTGTTGGTGAGCCCGACTCCGGGCACGTGGAGGGGGCTGGCCCGCAGCAGCCACTGTTCGCTAGAACAGGCGGCCTGGCCACGTCGGGGCCTGACTTCCTGACACGGGACAGCAGGCACCACACAGGCAGGGACGGCGAATCTCGACCTCAAGGCGCTGGACACAGGTCTGGTGCTCAGCGGGTGGAACACGATTCGTGAATGAATGAATGAATGAATGAATGAATGTTTGGCTGTTCACAGAGCAGAGGCAGGGAGGTGAGCATTTGTGGAGAAGGGCCAGTGGGTGTGTGGGTGGGGGAGGGGAACCTGAGGGGGGGGGGGCTTCTCCATCTGAGGGAGGCCACCCCTTAAGGCCTGAATACCCTCCATCCGGTGGCTCAGACGCCCATTTCTCCCCCGCAGAAGGTATCAGCTTTGCGGGGGGCTCCCCTCCCCCAGCCCCCACCGGGATCTGAGTGCACCCCAAGAAGGCAGCTTGCCACGATCGATGCCACTGATGTCGCTTGTCAGGGACAGAGTGGCCTGGGCATGATCACCGGGCGGGGGTCCGGCCGGGGGCAGGGCTATGTGTCGGGGGGGTGAAGGCAGGCTTGGGCTGGTGCTGGACCTGCAGGGCCGTGGTGTAGGGGTACAGGGGGCGCGGACGCTTCCTCCCTGCGGACGGGAGGCCTAGTCAGCTTCTGCCCACAGGGAGCCCGTGGCTCTTGGTCCTTGCAGAGTAAGGTCAAAGCCCGTAACCGTCCGCCACGCCTCTGCTGCCTGAGCCCAGCCGCCCGCCGCCCCCTTCCCCCCCCACACACACACCTGGCCTGGTGCCTCCAGCCCCGTCTGTGCGGGCTGGTTCTTGCTGCCTCTCCTTGCTCGGGCGCGCAGATCCCGGAGGCCCCCACCCGTGGGGTCGGCATCCCGCCGGGTCAGCGTCCACACGTCTCTTCCCAAACCTCCTCATCCCGGGCTTGCTCCTCCCGGGTCCCCGAGTGGCCGCGCAGGAGCCGAGCACGAATCCCCGTGGACCCTCACCTGGGGTCTTCCCACCTTCCGGGTGAGAGGTGAGGCGTCACTTACCTTCTGCCCAGAGGGTTCCCCGTCTTCACCGAGGAGGCGGGAGGAACACGGTGCCGGCAGACGTGTCCCCAGGCCCATGAGCGCGGCTGGTTGAGGCACAGACCCTGAGGCGGGCAGAGCAGCCCAGGGCACAAGGGCCCCGGGGCGGAGGAGGCAGGAGAGAGAGACAGGGAGCCAGGAAAATGCAGGAGGGGCTCCGAGGCCAGGGCCCTGAAGACAGAGCGAGGCCGCCATCGAGGGCGGAGGGCGGGCTTCTGGAAGCCGGGTGGCCCCCAGCGGACACAGAAGGAGGCAGGGGTCTGTCCTTTAAGGGACTGAGTTCTGCCGACATCCAGAATGAGCAAGGAGGAGGGTCTCCCCTGGAGCCCCGCCAAGGGGCCCACCCTGCTGACGTGTGATTTTGGCCCTTGTGAGACAGAGCAGCCGATGCTGCCACTCCCACGGGTCCTTGGAACGGAGACAGTGCACCTTTCTTGAGGCACCAACGGGGACTGTCCTTCATGGCTATGCTCATGTGGCCCGGTGACACGTGCGTGTGTTCTGTGGGGCTCCTGGAGCAAACGGGCCTTAGAAGCCACAGTGGTTTCCAGAACAAGCCTTGGAGCCAGAGGAACTTGGCCACAAATCCTAACAGCTCACCTGCTACCTGCATGGCCTGGATGCATTTCCAAAATGGCCTCGGTTTCCCCATTTGTAAAATGGGAACAATCACTGCGTCTGAGGATTCAATAAGGCGATGTTGTGATGCAGTCCCCACGGCACCGCTCTAGGAATGGTCAGGGACAGCAGGGCCATGATTACTGCAGCATCCCTGAATCGTGGCTTTCCGGTTGACTGGATCGCCTCCAGGGCCAGGAGGCTCACTCTCTTATGAGACGACCAAGATAAAAACCTTCAGTTCATGTGGCATTTGAGGGTCCCGCGGCCAGTGTCAGGAGAATGAGGTGCAAGGCCCAGCTTTGACGCAGAGCCCCGGACATGCGGGGCAGGCTGTGCTCCTTCCTTCTCTCTGAGCCTCAGTTTCCCCAACTGCGAAACAAGAAGATCGGCTCTGACTCCCCTTACTGGTTTTGAGGTTCCATGATTCTGTGAATTCAGGTCAGAGCCACGCTGTTGATCTCAGATGTAATTATTTTTTCTCAGGATTACACATTCTTGAATAAAAATGAAATAAGACCTTCAGAATAACTGATGAAATACTTTTTGACCTAACATTAATATGCCACATTGAAGGCAGGAAAATGAATCAGTAAGATTAAAGACGCGGGGGGCGCGGGAGTGTAACCGCCGGGCCGCAGCGAGGCGGCGGGGGGCGGGTGGTTGTTTCCGTGTATATTTATTTGCTCTGACATTAGTGCGTTAAGCTGGTGCATATGTAATTTCCCGTAAACACTAACGCCAGTGGAATATTCCTCTGCTTCCACATGCAGCCCTCATCATCAGAACATCCTCAGAGATGTCGGAGGCGCCGTGCGCCCCCAAACCCACCCCACGCCTTGAACAACGGCACCTGCTGAAGACTTCCTTCTGGGAGCTGGAGGGGTCGTGGGCGTCCAGGAGGGAGACTGGCGAGGTGGGGGGAAGGACGCCGGCCGGAGTNATCATCAGAACATCCTCAGAGATGTCGGAGGCGCCGTGCGCCCCCAAACCCACCCCACGCCTTGAACAACGGCACCTGCTGAAGACTTCCTTCTGGGAGCTGGAGGGGTCGTGGGCGTCCAGGAGGGAGACTGGCGAGGGGGCGGGGAAGGACGCCGGCCGGAGCGGAGGGACGGGAGTGGTCTGCTCCCCAGCCCGCTCCACCGAGGAGGCCCGGGCTGCAGGCACCAGGGCGATGGCTGCCGCTCAGGTCACGTCACAGGGGTGTGACGGGCTCTGTGGGGAAGGGCGGGTGGCTGGCCCGGGGTCTCCACCTCCAGAAAATCAGGCCACAGCCCCCTGCCCAGGGCACTCTCCCGACCTTGGTGACTGCACCTGGAAACAGGTCAAGGGCCTGGTGCCGGTCCCTGGCCGGCCGGGGCTGCTCCAATTCCCGTGGTCCCGGTGCTCAGAGTCCCTCCATCTGGCTGGAGCCTCAGGTCCTCAGGCTCTGGGTGACCTGATCCCACCTGAGGGTGGACCCTCCTTGCCGTGTGGTGGAGACGGAGGGCTTGGCCCTGCTCCCCGGGGGTTCCAGGACCAGGAAGTTCAGATGAGGGCGGTTCTCCGGCCCAGCTGTCTTTAAAGCTCAGAAATGCAGCCCTGACCCAGCACGTGCCTGACAAGGTCAGTGTCGGGCCTGGGGCCTTGGGGTGAGCATCACATCTGTCCTGGGCCCCACACTCGTCCCTGTGGCTTGGACAACAGTGCAGGGCGGAGAAT
>NW_027531908.1:1262175-1262770 GCF_008692635.1 Crocuta crocuta | reverse complement strand
GGACAGCACCGGGTGCACACCTCAAGGGGGCGCCGGATCCCAGGGTCAGCACCAGCCCCCCCCCACCTCCTGTGCTCCCGCCCAGACTCCTCTCCCGCCCCACCCGAGCCCGAGGCAGATGTGGCTGCAGGCCAGTGGTGTAGGCCATCTGCGCGGCAGTGCCGGCGCCGCCCGGGGAAGGACGCGGCTCGTGGCCTGCGGCAAGCGCTGGCCAGAGGCAGGGGCTGCCTGGTGCTGTAGTCACGGCGTTGCTGCGGCTACCGGTGCCCGGGTCCCAGGACGTGTGAGCTCCTTCCTGGGGGTGTGGGCGCCCCCGCACCGCCGCAGGGCCCCCAGAGCTGGGCGGTCTGCGGGAAGGGCTCCCGTGGGCCGGCAGCGTGCCGTGAGCAGAGCCGACCAGAGCCAGCACTTTATGACCAGGTGCTGCCGCAGATGCCGTGTGCGTGGGCTCTGCCCCCACGTGGGCTCCTGTTTCCTAAGTGCCTTCACAGATGGAGGGGGACCTGTCAGCCTGCCTCTCTCACTGGAGACGTTAGGCCCAAAACCACGTGTGTGGGCACTGGGTCCCGGCCGCTTGGCCAAACCCCGCCTGGCC
>NW_027531908.1:1253443-1262137 GCF_008692635.1 Crocuta crocuta | reverse complement strand
CCGACACCTGCAGGCATCGCTCAGCACCCCTAAACACACACACACACACACACACACACACACACACACACACGGAACAACACAGTTCTAGAAAGTTCTCAAACATAGAAAACATCTCTGCCCTGCCTGCTGATGCAATCAGCTCTAGCAACCTTTTCAGAAATGCAAGGTTGTGCCTAGCGTGTGAGCGTGGCANGCGGGGTGCCCCCCCGCCCCCCGCAGCACCCCGTATGAGCACGGCCCAGTGCTTACTGGGAGCAGAGCCTGTGTACTGTAACTACTAAATTGTGGAGTCTGTCCTGTGTGTAAACATCACAGTTCAATATAGTTGACGCTGTGGACACATGTCCTCGATCTGCTGTGGTTCTCACCATGGGGAACAGCTGTAGACGGTGTTTTGTCTTTCCCTTAACCGTCCACGTGAACACGGTGCTTAAATCACACAGCACCTGGTGGTTACGGAAGAGACGGGGCTTGTGGTAAATGTTGGGACTGACTCGGGGCCAGGGCTGCACCCAGCTCAGAGATGCGGGAGGAAAGGGGGCACAGCCCTGACTCTCAGAGGCCCCCGTGTCAGTCTTCCTTGTGAGCAAAGCGAACCCCGCCCCAAGGAGCAGGTGCAGGCCCTGGACGGAGCCTGGGCCGGTCGTGGAGGGCTCCCTGCGGACCCGGGTCGGCCGAGGGTGGGCACCCGCCCTACCGGGCGGGGTTTCGGCCTCGCACTCCCCGCTCTGACCCGCCTTGAACCTGGGAGTGCAATCGGGCACGTGGTCCCCTTCACTTCAACGTCGACAGCCTGAGAGCTCGCCCGCGGGGAGGCCACGGGGGGCTGTGCTCAGTGCCCAGGACCCGGCTGGGGATCGCAGAGGAGCCGCACCGGAGGCCACTGCCTCCACCTGCTTGGGCCCCGGCTCCCTGCCCTGGTGACCGCCTCCTCCCGCGGCCGCTCCCTTCTGGAGCCCACCTCGCTGCTGCCCTTGCCTGGCCGGGGCGAGCGCACGGTCCGAGCGAGGCTGACCACAGTCCCCTCCCCAGAAGCCGAGGCTGGTGTGGACAAATGCAAAGGCGGGTGGTGGCTGCAGAGGACGCCTCCGGCAGTGACCCCTCCCCTGGAGAGTCCCAAGACCCCCGGAGCTGCCCCCCATCCCGACCCTCTGAGCCCAGATCTCCCGTGTTCCTCGGACGCCTGCGGGCAGAGTGGCTCACGCCAGTCAGTGCCAGCTTCTGTTGCGGGACAGCAGAGAGCTGGGTAGAGGGTGCGCTGTCCTTGCTGGGGAGGCAGACCGTCCAGGGACATCGGCCCTGGGAGTGACCTCTCTTTCAGGACTGCTGGCGGCCCCTGGGTGACACAGGCCCCTGGAGGGAGGGCCGCGTGTCGGGAACCTGGGGCTGGGGTTGGGCCACCACCCCTCCGTCCTGGCTGCCGCCTCCGCCAGCCTCCCAGGGATGCAAGCAGGTGGGTGACCTTCTATTACTATCTAATCTACGCCCCCCAGCTCTCAACACTCAGCTGGGGAGACGCCGGGGTTCTGGGGGGCAGGGGGGCCTTCCTGCGCTGCAGCCACACCAGGCAAGGCCAGCCTCGCGCTAACTCCCAAGCCGCGGGGCCCATGCCAGCCAGCGCGGGACAGAGCCTGTGTTTGCCCTTGAAGACCAGGATGGGGACTCTGGGCTGCACAGAAGTCCACTCCTTGGGATGATGAATGCCTTTCTGTCGGGGTGCCCTTGCCTTCTCCCCGGAAGCCAAGGCACACGTAAAAGCCCTTTAAGGATACTAATTTACATGGCCAGTCCACGGATTGCAGCACCTCGTATTTCACGGCGTTTACAGCAGGCCAGGGCTGAGGCTGCCTCCCGCAGACCCCGGGCATCATCAATCTCGGGCGGGAGGGGGTCGGGCATCTGCTCTCCCCCGACGTGCCCCGTGGCCCAGCTGAAGAGCGTCTCTTTGGGCTTTTTTCATTTTCCTCCTAACAGGTTAATATTTTAACAAATCCGAGTACTGTATAAAGGGGGGAGCCGTTTCCAGGAGACGGGCCGCACTCTGCACACTTCCGCGTGGTCCATGACTTGTGGACCGCAGCGTCTCCCGGACCTGCTGGGGCTGCAAGGGAGCTCCTGCGGGGTGGGGTGACTTCTTGGGTGGGGTGCAGCCCAGGGGACTTCGGTGGTGGTGTGGCCACAGGGGCACCTAGTGAGCCAGCCAGGGACAGCCCTCCCCAGGACTGGCTCCCTCCTGGGCAGGCAGTGGGGGGCTACAGGGCCCGGGCACAGGCTCTGCAGGCCGCAGACGGACCCAGCTCCCGGGGGGGAGGGGAGGTCCCAGCGAGCGGGTGCGGTGGGTTCTGGTGGGTNGTGTGGCCACAGGGGCACCTAGTGAGCCAGCCAGGGACAGCCCTCCCCAGGACTGGCTCCCTCCTGGGCAGGCAGTGGGGGGCTACAGGGCCCGGGCACAGGCTCTGCAGGCTGCAGACGGACCCAGCTCCCGGGGGGGAGGGGAGGTCCCAGCGAGCGGGTGCGGTGGGTTCTGGAAGATCTGGGGGCTCCAGGCGCTGGGGTGGCTTGGCTGTGAGGCCTGGAAGCCTGGGGAGAGTGGAGACTCGACGCCACGTCACGTTCCCCGAGGTCTGTGCGTCAGCCAGCTTGGCCAGGAGGCTTCCTGCTGCTACCCGGGCGTTTGGGGATGCCAGGGGGGGGCCCCTGGGGACTTGCAAGGGATTGCTGGTCAGGGACGCCAGGTGTGCTGTCTGTGGACAGGGCAGAACGAAGGGGAACTCCCCAAGTTTCTCCCGCGCTTCCTCCTGCTGCCGGGCGCTGGCCGCTCTCACCAGGGGTCTGTAACCTGCTCCCCACCTGGGAGGGGGCCGTAACACCGGACCTGTCGCTGGTGCTTGCTGCCGAGACTTCTACGGACAGGGCCCGGCCGTGGCCTCTCCCACTTTCTGGGGTGAGACCTTGAGTCTAAAAGAAGCGGAATGGACAGCAGGTGCCCCACGGCCATGAGGGCATCTGCATAGTGTCAGCAGCACATGCAGAGGGCGGGAAGGACCTCGGCCAGCTGAGGGTACGGCTGGCAGAACTGCGCCAGCCCGCTGTTCCCATTTCACAGATGGGAAAACTGAGGCAGCATGCGGTCGCCAGGTAACCGGGGAAACTTCCAGGCCTCTCGTGCCAGGGTCAAGATGAGCAAAGCGAGGCCATGGCCCCAGGTTCCCCCGCCGGAAGTGGCCAGCGGCAGTGGCTTCATGGCCCCAGCCTCGCACTCGAAGGAAGCAAGCTGGCCTGTCCCCGGGGAGAGGAGACGCGTGTCTGCTCTATTTGTTTTTATGTCGTGTTAGTCATTAATTAAAACACTGCTTCCAGGAGACATACAAGCAAGACTCAGTGTCCACAATATTTTTTTGATGTTTTCTGTGTTTTGTGGGACGTTGGGATGAACTCAAACAGTGACTCAGTATCCAAATGTCACACTCGGCTGGGGAAACATTACATGTGAATCAACATGTGAAGCCAGAATGCCAAAACAGGCGGGAGTCTGCGCCTGAGGAAACCCAGGGCAGCAGCGCCACATATGTGTGCGGGGTGACGCCGGGCCCCTGAAGGCGTGGTTTCCATCTTGGATGAGGCCACGTCTCCTCCTTTGGGGTCAGTAATAAACAGCATTTTCCAAAGCGTGCTTTGCGGGACCACCGTCAGCTCTACCAGCTGCACAGGCACCTGGGATTTCATGTCCCGCCGCCACGGGCCTAGCTCTGACCAGTGAGACCCGGGCGGGGGCCGAGGGTCACTTCCAGAAAGAAACGTGCAGAGCCAGGGCGTGGCACCCCCTCATCTGGGGTGACCGAGGGAGCGTGGGGAAGGAGGGACCTCTGCCCCAAGCCCACCTGCACGCAGCGGCCTGTGGGCCGTGGGGGCCGTGTGATCCCAGACACAACCTGGCCCGGCCTGACGGACCCGGCGGAACCCCGTCAGGCAGGTCTGGTCGCAGCGCCTGGAAACGGTGGGTCCCTGGGGTGCAGCAGGGTGGAGGGTTTCTTCGGGTCCCTACAGGCTGCACTAGCACCTGAGATGATGCTCCCGTGATCCTCCACCATGGGTCTCCATGGGACCCCCCGTCACCTGACTGGACCCCCGTCTGCTTGCCCCTGGGGATAGTGTCACTTTAGAGAGAAGCAAGTGTGGGTCACAGAGAGGAAGAGACTTACCCGGTGTCACCCACGGCGGCACCACAGTCCCCGTCCTGCCCTTGACCCGACAGACGCTCGCGCTGGGCTTGCTCTGGGCTCCCCTGGGCTCTGGGGCCCGTTTACCCCGGTGGCCGAGGGACCCAGGCGGGGCATGACTTCAGACTCCACTCCCGGGATATCTGGGTGATAGATGGCGATGGTGTCATCATCCGGAGCGAAATGGAATTGTGATCGACAGGCAGGGCCATGGACGGACGGGAGGGTGGAGCCCCTGGGAACGTGGCCCAGGACCGACCCTGCCCCAGCGCCCGGACACGGCCAGGCCAGGGGGTGAGCCGCCGCGGGGCGACACGGAGGAGGGGGACCGTGCCTGGCGGGGGCAGCAGCGGACGGCTCTGGAGTCCTCTCGGTGCCCCAGGTAGACCGCGGGCCCGTCCTCAGCAGGGCCCCTGTGGGGGACGGTCCACAGAGACGGAAGCTCACAGCACCCTGGCTGCCGCCGGCTCTGCCCGCGCCGAGGTGACCTTCCTGCCGGAAGGGACCGCGCGGCACCGTCACTGAGCACGTGGGGTCGGCCCACATCCGCAGGTGCGCAGGCGGTGCAGGTGTGGCTGCTGGGCACCGGGGGCTCCGCGGCCCATGTCACTGGATCCCAGGAAGGTGCGGCGTCCGCCTGGGGACCGCATTTGCCTGAATCCCTGCGTGTGGGCAGCAGAGATGCTTTTCTGTCCGGGCGAGGCAGGCGGGGACCGAGGGCCGGCTGAGGGGTGCACTGAAGGGCGGCTCACGGCGGAGGCACGTTCATGGGCAGAGGAAGTGCTGTCCTCACGCCCGGGTGCCTGAGCTCGGCAGGTCGGAGTGGGGGAAGGCCTGTCGTGAAAACCAGCCAGATAAAGACCCGGAGGACCCTGAAATCTGGGCCCCCCGGGGCCCCGCAGGCTCCACCGTGCGGATCCCTGTCTGCAGAGCTGCTGGGAAGCAGCCCCCAGGGCCCTCCTGCTGCCTGGCCGTGGGGCACCTGGGGTCCCGGGCTGAGGTCCCCGCCTCTCCTGTGCCGGGAGGAGACTGAGAGCCAGCGTCCCTCCTGTCCGCCTGCGAGCTCTTCGGGAGGCTCCTGGGAACGGAGGGAGGGGTCAGGCCGATCACCAGGGGGAGCAGCAAGGGTCCCCCAGAGGGGGGGGACCCAGGCGAGCGCCAGGGCTCCGCGGCAGACCCTGAGTCCGGTGCGCGTGTGCCTGCGCAGTGGGACGTCCCTGAGCCGCCTCCGCCGCTTTGGCTGCTCTGACCTGGGGTCCCCGCCGTCCTGCCCGGCCACCGAGTCGGCACAAGCTCGCCTGGTCAGGCCGGCTCTGAGCCCGGCTCTGAGCCCGGCTCTGCCCTGGGCCCAGAGGCTTCTCTCCAGGGGCTCCCAAGCCCCACGGGTCCACAGCCCACCCCGCGCTTGTCAGTTGGAAACGTCGTCACTGGAACAAGAATAGTGACTAGTGACGTGTGGAGCTGCCAGAGGGCCAGAGCCACGTGACAGCCCCGCCGGCCCTCCTGCAGAGGCGCTTCTCGGGGGAGAAAGGCCTGGGAATGGGGCCTCCTGCCAGGAGCTTCAAGAACAGGCTGTCAGAGCCCCATGAGAAGGAGAATTCCAACACCAGGGCAGCCTCCCCAGGACCTTGGCCCGGCCTTGACCACCTAGGCAGTGGATCTCAATGCCTTTCCTCAACAGAGAGTCCAGACAGCAGCTCGGCCTCGGGGGGTGCAGAGCGGGCGGCAGGCAGCAAAATGGCTCCGTGGGGCAAGAAGAATCCATTCCCCTCGACTCTGGTGCTGGGAGCCACCAGCCGTCCTCCTGTGGTCAGTCCAGGAGGGCTGCATGGAGGCGGTGGTGGAGAGGAGGGCTCTACATGCATGTGCATGTTGAAGCAGACAGCTGATAGACATGTCCTGTGTGCCAGGTAACGTGGTCCCCAGAGCTCCCGCCGTGGAGCTCACAGCTAAAACAGAGGCGAGGCTGGGGCGCCTGGGTGGCTCTGTCAGTTAGGCATCTGACTCAGGTCATGATCTCACGGTTTGTGAGTTCAAGCCCCTCATCTGATCTCTGCTCTCAACCAGCTTCAGATGCTCCGTCTCCCTCTTTCTCTGCCCCTCCCCCTCTCTTCCTTCTCAAAAATAAACATGTGAAACAGGGGTGAGGCACCAGTAAAGCCCAGCAACCAATATATACTAATATACAGAGTATGTAGCATGGGTTGAAAAGGGGGTGGGAACACTGGGGGTGACATCGGACTCTAATTTGAAATAAGGGTCAGGGCAGGTCTTACAAACGGGGGCATCTGGGCAGAGACTGGAGGTGAGGGAGAGAACACACAGGTATCTGAGGGAAGAGCAGTTTCAGAAAGAACAGCATGTGCAAAGGCCCTGTGGTGAGACCCTGCCTCTGCCCCCTCCCCCGGCTGGGAGAGCTCCATCCGGGCGTCAGGATGGGCCCTGCAGCCCCGCCCCTCGGTATGACACCTTTGGCAGGTCCCCTCCCACACGGCGCCCAGTTGTCTGTGTGACCGACCAAACTGTGCAGGAGATGTGCCACGTCACTTCCAGATTAGGTTGGAACGGCACCGGGGCTTCTGTGCCAGGTGCCCGTGCTGCTGCCTCTCAGGCGCCCCTGGCTGGTGCGGCCAGCAGAGGGTGGAGGCCCTGGGGCCATGGGCCAGCAGCCACGGGAGGGGCTCCTGCAGCGCGCCCACACCTCCTGACCCACAGAGACTTGAGCCCGGCCACACAGCAGAGGCAGCTCCAGTGCCCGTGTGACCACCACCTCCTGAAAGACCTGAGCCCGGACCACCCAGCAGCCCCCTCCCTGGTTCCTGACCCACAGAGACCGAGATAGTGAATGTTACTTGGGAACGGTCTGGGGGATAAGCACAAGGTACCTAAGACCACCCACCTGACAGTCCCCGTGACGACAGACAGGAGGGGTGTGTGGAGGCCTAGCCCCAGCTGGCCCCAGGGCCTTGGGGTCGGTACGGCTGGATGTGACAGGTGTGCCTGGCACGGCGGGTGTGGCCGGCGTGGCCCACATGTGCAGTGCGGCTGCCTCTGTCCCCTCACGCCTGCTGACGCTTGCTGGCCAGGAGCTCAGGAGCAGCCTCTCCCGTCTCCCGTCTCCCAGCGTGGCGCAGGAGCTGGGTGCCTTGGGCGCGACGCGGAGGCTGCGTCAGCAGCTGGACCTGGTCTGCAGGAGGCTGGGGAGATTTACCAGGGGCCGCGGGCGAGGGCGGTGGCTCCGCGCTACGCGCTCCGTCTCCCCCCTTCCCGGAGCAGCTCAGGGCTCTTGAGTCTGTTCCCTTCGGAGCAGGAGGAGACAGCAATTGAATTAGTCTGCGCATTTGGGCCGCTGGCGGTTCTACTCAGAGCCACTTCGCCCGCTCATTTTTAATCTCCCCCGTCCATTCTTAAACAGCTGGCAGCCAAGTGGAGCTCAAGTGCACATTCCAGGCATCGTGGCCAGGCTCCTTCTGGGCCTGACCCCTCTCCTGAGCTTCCCCTCCAGCTGGGGGAAGGCGGGCTGCAGCCGGCGGAGCTGAGAGCTGGCAGCAAAATCCAGCAACCCCCCTCTGGAGGCCGGGTCGGAAGGGCGTTCCAGGGACCCAGCAGGCGGGGGAGACGCGTGCAGGGTTGAGGCGGGGTCCCAGGTGGGAGTCAGGCGTCGGGTCTGGACTTGAGCTCTGGCTGCTGCAGGAGCCGTGGATGGAGCGGGAGGGCAGCACGCGCCCGGGACTGCCCGGCCCAGACCCTGCCCGGCCTGGCTGTGTGCCCCCCCCTCACCGCCCCTCCCTCGCTGCTCCAGAGCTGCCCTGCAGCCTGGGTCTGTGCGGGGTGGACCCTCCCCGAGTCGGGACTGCTTCCTTGGACAGCTTGGCTGGCCCTGACGCCGGGCGAGGAGATGACGCAGCCTCTCGGTGACGAAAACAGACTTCGGATGCACGGCTCGCATCGGGCTGCGTGGACGGCTCGCACTCGGGATTAAGGCGACTTCTTCTCTTTTGAAAGCAGCAGGTGGTCCCTAGTAGAAGCTGAGTCATCGGGGAGGCAAATTCCTTGATTTGAAAACAGACGTGTGTCACGATAACAAGATCACAGGGCGGGGTGGTGCCGGCCTGGGCTGCCAGGGGCTCGGAGGCCGGCCGCGGGGTCAGGGCCTGGCCGGGCCGCCCCCAGCCCTGCCTTGGTCCCCAGGTCTCCACCTCTTAACAAGCGGGGCTGTTTTAACGGGGCTGCCAACGCCTGGGCGGTTTCACATTTTGCACGTTGAAAACAGCATCTGAGGGGGTGTTAGGGCCCCTTAATACCACGGGAATCGGGGACAGCTGGTGCGGGAGGAAGAGGGGGGTTGAAAGGGAACCCCAAAGCTGGGCTCTGGAGACGCAGCGGGCGCCCAGAGAGCGGGCGGAACTCTGCGGCTGTGCCGTTGCGGGGAGGTGGAGGCGGAGGGATGCCTCTCGGGGTCGTGCCCTCC